>NW_005187692.1:465481-544896 GCF_000239375.1 Pundamilia nyererei | reverse complement strand
GGACTTAATGCATACATATTATTAAAATATGGGCTATAACAGTTGTATAGCAACTTGAAATGCTCCCACAAATGGCACTACAACATGTAAAAAAATAATATAAGCTCTGGGGGACTTGGTTCTATGGTAGGACTTAAAGGGTTAAATAAATATCGTCAAATAATCGAGATCTCAATTTTAGTGAAAATAATCGTGATTATCATTTTTGCCATAATCGAGCAGCTCTACATCTAGGAGGAAATTTTATGAGAATAAACTGGCAAATTTCCAAGTGAAAAAATTGTGACAAAAAAGTGAAAAAAATTGCAATTTTGTGGGCAAAATAGGAAAATTTACGAGACAAACTGGCCAAAAAACCCCAAATAAGTATATCTGCAATAAAAAAAAATCTATGAAGAAAAGCTGCCAAATTCACACAGAGAAAGTGAAACGATAAAAAAAAAAAAAAAATCTAAATTTCCTGCTTAAATAAATTTATAAGCGAAACACTGTAAATTCACTAGAAAAAAGTTCAATTTTTGGGAAAAAAAATCACATTTCCAATTTTAGGAAAAAAAGAAAAGCTGGAAATGATTTATTTTTAAATTGCCAAATAATTTAAAAAAAATTAAAATGTAGTAAAATGTGTGAATAATTACCAGTAAATGAATGCAAACTGACCTCCCTTTGCACTTTATATATCGAGGGGTAAGTATAAGAATCTCCAGGCTTAATCCTATTATTGAACAGACCCCAAAAGGATTTTAACGTCTGGCTTGTTCTACTCAGTCTTTAAATCCTGATAATTCAGTTGATACATCTAATTATGGGAACAACCATTACCTGTACACATCTGTAAGCACACAGAAGTTTCTGTCAGGCCTGGTTGTCGTATGTTTGGTGAAGCAGGTATTCCTCCAATGACTGTCTGTGTCACGCTCTTATTTTTTGGAGATGTATTAAAGGATGGCGTTCACCTGCTCTTCTCTGTGTTAAATGATAAATGCTGGTCAGTGCCACAGAGCCCCGACACCTTTATTTTGACCCATTTGTCACCATAATCCGTTGATGGTGAGCTTTTCATTGTTGTGGTCAGTCGAGCTGTTTGGGATTCGTGTAAACGCTGCCTGCTGAGACACAGGATGAGCCTTCATCGGCCAGCCCGAGTAACCAGATCCTTGCGCGACGTGTCGGGTTACCACGCCAAGCTCTGTAGGACTGGTCTCTATGGCGACAGGCAGGCAGGGAAGAGGAGTCAGGTTGTTTTTAATGAAGGTGGGGTTTCACCTGTGTGTGTTGATGTCCATCACCATGTGTCATACATCCTGGATGAGTTTTTGCCGATGTGTTTTTCTAGCGGCACACTGTCAGACGTGAGCTGTCTTTCTTTCTTTCTTTTATATTAATATTTTATGGGATAAATAATTAAACCAAAATACCTTAAATGATCTAAAATCAGCATCTTTCACAGTATTTGATTGTTTTAACTCTCTTTGTTGGTCGGAAGTTGTGATTGGTTTGTGGAATTTGGCTCTTTAACCTCAGACAGATATATCATAATCTGACATTACTTGCTGATTTCCGTGCCCCTAGTTTGAAACCACAAACCTCCTCAACAAACCACACAAGAGGAAACAGGAGATTCATTCATATCAGGTATCATCAGCAGTTTTTTGTAGTCTGATGTCTGATTGGCCTTGAATGCAACATTAATGCCTGCTGTCAGCTGCATTCCAGCATCAGTGAAACTCGGACCAAACAATGACACAACTCAACAGAGTCCGAGACACGGCGTCACAGCTGAGGATCATTTCCCAGCATGCCTCACTGCGGCGGGAACAAAACCCCTAATCAGGCCTAATGAAGGGCGCAGAAGAAGAGATGACATGATGATACTGACGGAGAAACAAAGTACTCACTCAGCATACTCTTAAAATACAGCGAGGGAGTGACAGCAGCTTTATTTGTCCTTAAGTCTCTCTTTGTGTTTACATTCATCAGAGGAGGACACACCCACTGAACACACACACACACCAGGTGGAGCAGGTGTGACCGGTGTGCTGTTCAGCCACTCTGCTGAGGTATGCAAAGCAAAGGAGAGAGACCAAGAAGTAATTCATTACTTTGAGAGCACATCACGGTGATGCTGGTTAATGATATAGTAACTCGGGTATGAAGTTTCAGAGGGAACTTCTTGCCTGCCTGCTGAACTTTGACTCCAGCCTTCATGAGTAGGGATGGGTATTGTTTAGGTTTTGTCCGATACCAGTACCAAACCGGTACTTTTGAAACGGTGCCGGTGCTTAAACGGTGTTCGAACCGGTGCTTAAAGAATGAAGAACACAAACTTTGTCCAAAAACCTCTTATGTTTAGCTGTTTTTTTTGTGAAAAGGTAACAATGTTAGCCTTTTCTGCAGCTATAGGGCATATATGGTATCACTCTTGGCTGGAAGCAGTGCTTAATCAATGGAAAAAACACCAATTTTGTCTAAGTGTTTAGCCGTTTCCCACTTTTTCTTTGGTCATTTCAGCCTTTTTGGCCAGGGTGAAGGGAGTATCTGCCATCAAACAAGAAGACAGCCGCATGTAACTACGACGATGTTTGCTAGTTCACCTTACGTGCATTAATGTAATAACGTGGTTAGCCTACTCAACGTAAATTACACACGAACAACATTAAGCTACTCACGCAGAGAAGAACGGCTGCTGCTGCCGTCATCATCCGTCATCATTTCTGCTACACTGACAGGGCTAGGGGCCAGGACTCTCGTCTTCGGGTTCTTGGGGGATGTTGCTAACTCCGGGTCCGATAACAGGCACCACACCCGCAGTAGATGTGCACGGTGTGAGGTCTCGCAGCAAGCTATCAAATACGGTGCATTTCTCGGCTTTTAACAAAATGCCATACGTTGCCAGGTGTTTCATCAGATTCGAGGTGTTACCTCCTTTGCACAGTATCAGCTTAAAGCACTTGTTGTTGGCTGCTGAGTTTGCATCTTTTGGTGTGAAGTACAGCCAGACTTTTGACCGCTTCGCCTTGGGCATTTTTAATCTGTAGCTCTGCTCTAAAAGAACGTACGTACCTGGGCCCGCCTACTACGCTTGCAAAGGTAAAATGATTGGCTAGAATCCAAAGTGTATGACATCTCAGGAAAAAAAGCACCGAAATAAAGCACCAGAATGTGCGCTGCTTTTCGGTCTGGTTACTACAGTTTATGTCAGCACCGGTTCTGACATACCCATACAGTTCTGATACCGGTACCCATCCCTATTCATGAGCTGTACATTAACTTTGGGCAGTTTGTGGAGGAAATGCAGTAATAACTCCACATTACTGGAAGATAAGGGAGCTGCATGGGTTAAACTTGCAAGAGGCCCACCTCGTGCCCGCTCCCTACTTGAAAACGGCAAGTTCAGGTGGACTTTGTATCATAGTGCTGGCAGATGAAAGACGAACTAATGTCTAACCGGAATATGTTTGAAATACAGTGCTGTTTTACTTTGGTGGTGGTGTTTTGGCTTGTTGAGCTTGGTGTGTGAAGTCTTGTTGGTCCTTGCTACCATTTCTAGCTCAGAGATTTAAAGATTAGCAAGCTTTAAAATATGAGTTTTCTGTTTGGACATTGGTGCCAAAAACTGCAGTTCCTCTAACGGCCACTTGAGGTTGCCGCCAAGGTTAAAATGTCCTGTTTATCGCAGTGAAGCAGCAGTGCTACTGCCATCAGACCAGGCTCAGAGGGACGAGGTGCAGGATTGACACATACGGTCAAGTAATTGTAATGCTTCCTGATGAGGAAGACTAAAATTTCTCTCACCAAAATGCAGGACGCCTCATTACTAGCCAGATAATCCAGTATGAAAAGTGCCAACAGCACAAACAGTCCAGAGGTCGAGTTCAGGGACTGTCAGTTAGACAGCCTTCAGCCTGTGGTAGCACATTTGTACCACCTGCTTTAACATCGGAGTCTATGGGAACTGACTCAGCATTGGAGGCGGCCTCAAGTGGATGTCAGAGGAACTGCAGTTTTTACTCCTAAGCCTGAAGGCTGATGGTGTCCTGTCATAACCCGGGCGGGCAGCGATGACTCAAGATTGGTGTAGGAGCGTCTACTAGAAATCTTAGGCGAGCTGAAACTCATGGACATTGACCTTAAGGTCAGAGATCAAGTTTACTGAAAATCTTGTGAACACACATTGCTGTATATAGACGTTTGAGGAATAACAGTCCGTGACGTGGGGTCATGTGTCTGGTCATGACAGTGCAGGGACTGAGAGAGCAGTCAGACATTAAGGATGAGTAAATTATGTTTGCTTCACAGGTGTACTTCAGCCTAATGTCTCCCTGGCAGCCATCTTTATTTTTTACCAGTGCAGTGAGCTTGGTGTTTTTATTGGTGTGAAACCTGCAACAAAGACAAAAGGGGACAGAGCCTTTCAGTCTGTTGCACCAAGGCTGGGGAACAGTTTACCACTACAATTACGTTTGCTTGACTCTGTGGATTCTTTTAAAAAACAGTTAAAAAACTCTTCTGTTCAAGCGCTTAATAAATAAAGTTTACTTACTTACTAACTAACTAATGCTCAGTGGAGAAAGGGAAATAATTTAAAAAAAGCTTCAGTTTAAATTAAAAGGCGTTATTGTGAGTTATTGTGTGGATACGTCTCAATTAGGGATGGAAAAACTGGCTTCGAAATCCAAGAGAGTGTCCCACTGAGCTCCTGTGCTGTCATGCTGAAACCATGAGTGATGTCTGTACACTGTGTTCAGACCTGGAGTTTAATGAAAACTGTGCAGGAATCAATAAAACGACGATTATAATGTTTCTTAAGAAACTGAAAAACACACAAACCCTCCTTGAAATCAGCAGTTCAGCAGCCTGACAGGTGAAGTCTGGGGCAAAGACATCTCCTGTTTCCGCCTGTGAGATTAATTACTGTTGAAATTTCTGCCCACTCAGCTCGGCTCTCATTTAAGGTTTGGAATCTGGACAGTAAAACAGTAAATGCAGGGATCGCCTCATTCTCTCTAAATGTTACGAGTCAGCATCCATAAACCAGCTAATGTTAGCTCACCTGGAGCTGCTGCTGGCTTGGACTGCAAAAAGTGCCTGAGCTCTTGCTACCTCCAGTTTTTTTTTCTTTGAGGAGTAGTAGGGGTTCATTTAAGGATTTTAAAAATACCATTAAAAATAAAGGCATTTAGTGGATATTTAAAAGACAGAGTGACTTCTAAGCCTGATGATCTTTAGGATCGGTTACCAAGACAAATATTTTAAACTCACTCACAGCAGAAAGTAAAACTAACCTGTCTCTGTGCCTCTTTCCCTGTTTTTCAGGTACAGGACAGTCTTTTCCTGTTGGCGTGTGCTGAGTCACTCCTTCACCTGAGTTTTACTGACTGCCTGTCCTTGGGCCTCCACTGAACCTCCAGATTTCTCCATCCACAGCTGCACCATGGTACAGTGAACAGAAAACAATTTGAGATCTGAGACACTTTCACCGAGCGTGTTAGCCTGTTTAAGAAAAACCCAAATAATTTTTTTATTTTATTATTTCTTCAGGTCATCAAACAGCCGTTAATAAGGTCCAGGGCTGTTTCTGCTGTGAGCACCATGCAGATTTTGTTTCCTCATTAATTTGCTGAAAAGGCTTCTCTGTGCTCACCTTAAGTTTAACACCTCTGAATTTAACACCTGAACTCACCTGCAAGAGTTTGACAGTTTCAGGGTTTCACATGAAAAATAATCACAAGATTAAAACACACTGATGTTTTCTTTAATTCTGAGGTGGTGATTTGAATTATGCATGCCGCAGTACTCTATGTGTCCAGCTGGGGCAGCAAACAGAGTGCCAGACTGTTACTTTTTTTTTTTTTTTTTTTTGCGGGTAGATGGTATTTTATTTTGTGGGGGTGTAGTCGTGAACCTGTTTGCAGGAGCACATACAGAATCAGCTGAATTTTAGACCACCACTGCCTCTTACAGGCTTTGCATAAACTGGACATAAAGGATCCATTTGAAAGACTTTTGTATTTGTCTGCGTTAACGAGAAACTTTTTAATTGCAAACTTGCAGCGAGTAGAGCGCTGACGGCTGCTAATTCACCAACAAACATCTTTTGAAGCCTGTTTTTTGGATCCCCCCCGCTGTTAGTCACCAATTCTCCATCTGCAGTCTACTGAAGCGAGACTGCTGCAGCTTTCACACGACTCACGGCTCTGTGTGTGTGTGTCTGTTCAGAGTGTATGATGTCTGAGAGCAGTTGCTATGGCCTGCAGCAGCGGTCAGAACAATGCAGAGACTCTGGAGGGGTTCCACGAGGTGAATCTGGCCTCGCCCACCACACCTGACCTTCAGGTAAGGTCGGAGCTCCAGCCGTTCCCGTTAGCTCCCTGCATGCTTCACGTTTCAGGAGGTCCACTCTCGTAGTTCATCGTTCATCGGGTATAAAAATGTTTTTGTCTTTAGAAATCTGCGCAGCCTCCAAGTCTTCTCTTGTGCATGATTAAAAAACAAAAACAAAAAAAAAAACAACCCTTCGCTGTCGAGGATTTTTTTGTGTCCTGTGTGGAAAAGTTCATTGTGTGTTTGTGCGTGAAGATGAAATATCATAAACTCACTGTTCTGGAATTTGTGTCACCCTGACTGCTTGTGTTTGCCCTGCAGAACCAATCGGATCAGCGCCCGGCCATCCGTCACACCACCCCGCCCACTTCTCTATATCGCACCCACTCTCTGGGAGCGCCTCCTCCGGGCCTCCCCACCTCACTGCGAGCAGATCAGCTGCCCACTCAGCCGGTGTACTCGGCACCACGGCACAGCCACAATGGAAGGTAACAAAAACACAGGCGCCTGCACCCAATCGATGAGCCGTAATCTGTAACTCACCCGTGCTGTTTCCCCGCACAGCGTGCCAGGCCTGGAGGCAGAGTCGGCCGAGTTCATGTCCGGAGAGGATGGGGAGGAGTGTGGTGCTCTGAGCGACAGCCTGTCACGGCTGCGCAGCCCGTCGGTGATGGAGGTCCGAGAGAAAGGATATGAGAGGCTGAAGGAGGAGCTCGCCAAGGCTCAGAGGGTAGGGTGCGCTCACTTAGGGTTATGTCTTCATCACGCAGAAGACATCACAACGTCAGCTTCCCCCAGACTAATCTGACCTGAAAGTGACCTAATCATGACTTTAACTCAAGTTCTCGTGTTTAAGCTTTGAAGGAACCGTTCACCCCAAACTCAGGGATGCTTTTGTCAGGAGAGACAAAAGAAATAAGATCAAGAGCAGAGACATGAGAGAGGACAGAAAAAAGATGAAAGAAATCATTTAAAGATGGGCAGTCTTCAGAAATTATGAAACCGTAATTCAAAAAATAAATACAATAAAATCCACAGACGTCTGCTTTGGTACTTTCATTAGGATTTATTTTATTTCTACCAGATCTTAGCCACAGTGCAGGAGGCAGTGCCCGTTTACTGTGACGACAGGATGTAAACAATGATCACGTCTTGCCTCAGCTGAGCTGTAATTTACTGTGTGCTTCTTCAGACTGGAAATAAAAAAGAAAATAGTTCCTGGAGGAAGGTTTGAGGTTTTTCTGAGTAACTGAGGGACGTTACTGCCACGCAACAAGACGAATGTTACTGCGTTCCTTTGTTTGTGTGTGTGTGTATTTGTGTGTGTGTATTCACTACATCTCACCACAGCGTTCATTACTTTAGAGCGATATCGTGTAATTTTCAGAGTTTTATTTAAAAGCATGTTTTAAATGATTTTTTGCGTTAAACATGTTTCACTTATTTTAATTTCTTCATCTCTTTGTTCGTTTGTCGACATGCTTTCATTTCCACATGTTCATTTGGTTGTCTTTCTATTGTGTTGCTGTGCGTGTGTGTGTGTGGAAGGAGCTGCTGTTGAAGGATGAGGAGTGTGAGAGGTTGTCTAAAGTCAGGGATCAGCTCGGCCAGGAGCTGGAGGAGCTCACCGCCAGTCTCTTCCAGGTCGGTCCACCTACCCTACGTCTGTGTCCTCTACTTCCTGTTTCCTTTCCTCCTCTTCCTCCTGAGGCACCGGACAGAAAGAATATGAGTGATTGACACAGGCAGTGTGAAAGAGGTGTGACGGGTTTAACAAAGCTTTTAGGTGAACTCTAAACATTTAGTTTTGTCACCCATCAGGCATCGCAAGTTTCCCCTAAATATGGGCAGATAATTGAATTTGATGAGAATAAAGTTAAATTATCATTTTTGTTCAGTCTAGCTTTTGTGTTGTATTATGTTAAAAATGAAGTGCAGCCTTTTTGCCTAACAACAGATAGCCCTGCTGAAAAGCTCAAACTCGACCACAGATCGAGGCACAATGCTAAAAACCTAAGAATGTTTCCACGAGTGTCTCCTGTGATATGTGAGGTCCAGAGCCGATGTGTCTGTGCTGAATGAATCTGTCCGGCGAGCCCTGAAAACGTGCTGCTCCAACTCCTCTTCCTCCGTGCTCTCGTTCACTCTTGGCTTTCTCTTGCAGGAGGTGTTGGGACTCTGTGTGCTTGTGCGTGTCTGTAAATGCAGATTACCTTTATGTTCCTGTTCTGTGTTTTTGAGTTTATTTATGATATTTCAGTTGCACTGAGCTTGTTTAGCTGCTGATTCACCGTCTGTGTGTTTTCCAGGAGGCTCACAAAATGGTGAGAGAAGCAAACGTCAAACAGGCAAATGCTGAAAAACAGCTGAAAGAAGCTCTGGGCAAGGTGAGACCTCACCACTCCACATCAGACCAGACTGTTTACCTGCTTACTCTGAGGATTTCTGTTTCTTTCTTCAGATCGACGTCCTCCAGGCAGAGGTTCAGGCTCTGAAGACTCTCGTGCTCTCCTCCCCGACCTCCCCGGTGGGTGAGCTTCCCTCTGTGGGAACAGGAGGAGGCGTGAAGACTCCCTTCAGGAAGGGCCACAGCAGGAACAAGAGCACCTCCTCCGCCATGCTGGGGACGCAGCCCGACCCGTCGGCCACGCAGCCCATTGTACGCGAGTGTCGGGAGGTAAGAGGTGCAGCAGGAGGAGGAGTGCTCACGCTCCCAGAGCTTTTTCTTTAACAGCCGATGATGAGACTGCACGTAGTTTCTGACTTGCAGGTGGACGGTCAGCTGTTCAGCGAGTTCAAGGCATGGAAGGAGGAGCCGACGTTCGACCGAAGCTGCAGCTTTCTGGAGAGAATTTACCGTGAGGACATCTACCCCTGCTTGACCTTCAACAAGAGCGAGGTACATGACGACCTCCCGAACTCTTAAAAGCGCTTTATTAGGAGTAGAAAGACATGCAAACATGCACCCATCTGAGATTTCAGTACTGATATTATCATTTCAGGTTTTTTTTGTTGTGAAGATCAAAATGTTTAGAAGGTTTAAAACTTCTGATCTGATCTCACAAACTCAGTCACTGTTTAGCTCAGATGATTAAAAGATGTTAGGTTTCTGTAGACAAAGCTGCAAAAAGTTCGTTAAAGGTGCGTGCATCTGCCTTCTGGGGACACTGTCGCCTCACAGTAAGAAGATTTGAGCGTGAGTGGGTGGCGACCTGGCAAGGCGTGCCCCGTGCTTGCCCTCTGCCAGCTGGAAAAGGCTTCACCCGGTTTGTCTCGGTATGCGTTTGATTTGATTGTTTAAAAAAGTGCAGTTGACAAATGTGCAGGGTTTAGAAAATCCCAGGGAAAAGCCGGGGCCGCTCTGAGTCCCCTGGAGATGCATGTTGACATGAATCAGAAAGATTCTGATACCTCCTGCATCCGTTAACGCCCTCCTCTCCTCTCCTCTCCCCCAGCTGGGTTCGGCCATCTTAGAGGCCGTGGAGCAGAACACACTGAGTGTGGAACCGGTCGGCTTCCAGCCGCTGCCTGTGGTCAAAGCATCGGCGGTGGAGTGTGGAGGACCAAAGTGAGCACGTGCACACACTTGAACTCAAACACACGCACACACTTTCTCCCCTGCATTGAGCTTTCACTCCTTCATCATCACATCTCCATCTTCCGATTTCCTCCTCTAGTGGGCGCAGGTCTGAGCTCGTCACGTAAGTCTGACTCTCTCCCCCATTAGCCTTTTCCCTTTCTTTAGCCTCTCCTCAGTTGCTCCCCACCTTCATCCGGCTCTTCCAAACCCTCCTGCTAACTTATTCCCTCCTTCTAAACTTCTGTTCAGGCAGTCAAAGCCATCCTGTCGTCCTCTTCTCCTCCTTCGCTGCCTCAAGCCGTGTTAGTTTTGCTCCTGTGTAGTTTCTGCTTTCTAGGAGTTTTTTTGTTTCTTCCTGTTAAAGTAACAGCTAACTCATGTTTTTTTTTCTTTGTTTGTTTTTGTTTATGTCCATCTGGTAGAAAATGTGCCCTGAGCGGTCAGACCAAAACCTGCAAGCACAGAATCAAGTTTGGAGATTCGTCCAGCTATTACTACGTGTCTCCCTACTGTAGATACAGAGTGAGTGTAACACCCAGCCATCCACTCACACCTGAAAGCTTTACCTCCCCTTTATGTCCGGTCCATCTTTCCTGAGCCAGAACATTTTCTAAATTACTCCAAAGCTCAGTGAGCACTAAAACAATCCTGCCAGCTTCTTCCACCATCACTGTAAAAGTAAGAAAACAACTCTGGAGGTGATTCAGTGCATGTTACTGCACTTCTGCATGAGCAGTCCCTCTGCATGAGGATAAGAATGAAGAGCTTTCAGAATGACTAAATAAAGCAGCCATGCCTCTAACTTTAAGTCTTACACTTGTTATGAAGGATGAAACTATCCAGAGACACAAACTGTTTTCTCTAAATGTGTTTATTTATTCTTCAAAGTTTTAACTTGGAGCCTCAAGTGAATGTCACAGGAGCTGTAGTTAGAAACCTCCCTCCATGATTTTTTTTTTTTAAGTGTTTTTTTTAAATGTAAATGAGAAATTAGAACATAAATCTGAATACTTTAAATCGTCTAAATTAACAGAAACCTAAGTTTTAGCAAAATCACTAAGCTTATAGTTCAGCATGTAATCCTGTCCTCACATTAAACATAAGGAATAAATACGTTAAGTCTATAACTCTTTGTAGCTTTGCATGACTTCACCTGAAGCTCAGAAACTGTTGACTGGTGTTTTCAGCAGTGTCCTCTCTCCTTCAGATCACGGCGGTGTGCAACTTCTTCACCTATATCCGCTACATCCACCAAGGGCTGGTCAAACAGCAGGACGGTAAGAAACGCGCCAGTGGATTCTTGTGGTGGCTCGATATCAGTGTGATTAAACTCCCTGCCTCCCTCTGTGTTTGCAGCAGAACAGATGTTCTGGGAGGTGATGCAGCTCCGCAGGGAAATGTCCCTCGCCAAGCTTGGCTACTACAAAGACCAGCTGTGACCGGGGCCGTCCTCCACTCACAGCAGAGTCTGAGCTGAAGCCCCGCCCCACCCTGGCTCTTGCCCCTCCCCCTTATTTTGTGTGAGTGTTTTTTGTGTGAGAGAGAAACTGTTTTCAATCATCACAAAAAAAGACTGAAGACTGTGATTTTGGTGCCGGTGGTCATTACTGATCTGGACTTCTTTGGGTTCTGAAACATGCAACACTCCAGTGTGTCAGAAAACTGACATGTTTCTAAAAAAATAACACTACAGACTGTTTGGTCATCAGTTACATGTGATCTCTGGAGAGATGCATGTGGGTTTTGAAGCCTCAAAGCGAGAAAAATATCAAAAATAGGTGTTAGAAATATGAGAATATCTGATAAAAGTCATATTTCAAGGGTGAAGTTGAACCGTAGAATAAAGTCATTGTTTTAAGAGGAAGAACGTTGTAAACAGAATCACAGAAACTGTGGAAAAATAACCCCTTTTGTTTCCTGTTGTGGAGACGTCTGTGGCACCTAAAGTGGACGTTCGAGGAACTGCAGGTTGTGCTGCGCTTCCAGGTTCGCTTCATTTTCCTGCTAGTTAACAGGACACATCTTCCTTTTTCTTTAGGATGATTTTTCAAAATAAACCGCCATTCATAACAGAAACCGTCATTATGGATTTATGTGTGGTGGCTTTCAAAGCAGACTTCACTTTCACCTTAAATACTACATGAAAATATTATTTCAGCAGTAAAGCTTTAGTAAAACTGCAGCTGTTTAAAATGTAAACAATTTAGAATATTTGGGTATATATATTTATGATAAAACTCATCGTAGGGAACAAGTGACAGCTGACGTGACAACGTCTCAGCTGAAGAATTCAGAATTACAATTCTTCATTTTTACAACCTAAATTTTGAATTTTTTTTCTGTAAATGTTGAATTTAAAATAAATTCATGACTTATTCTTAGTTATAATCCTTTAAATTATGTATTTACGTTCCTGCAATTTCAGCTTTACTTAGTCAAATTAAAATGAACAATTTTTTCAACCTCCAAATTTTGACAATGTAATAATTAATGTTAAATTAACATGAATTTGAGTATTTTTACTTATTCTTGTCAATCTTTCATTATTCATATATCAAAAATTACAGAGTTTTTTTTCCTCATGTGAAACACTAAGTTGACTCACTCTTAGCACTTTGATTTTTCTCCATTGAAATTCTGCTCTCAGAATGTTTTTTTATTTTCAAACAACTTAAAACTGTTTTCCAGACTTTACATCAAATTATTGAGCTCTTTAATCATCAAATTTTGGGGCTTCTTGGGGTTTTTTGGGTCTGAAAAGTCTGAGAAATGTCAAATTTTGAGTTAAAGTAATTATAGTTTTGCTACAATACACTTTCCTCCACTGTTGGTGAGTCTATCATATATTTTCAGAGGGGAAAAAAGGTCAAGTTGTTATTATTTAGTAAACTTTGAATAAGCTTGTATTTTGAGTTAATTTAGAGGTCTCGATGATGGCAGAGTGGGATACAGTGTTTTTGTTTTTTACTTACAGAAAAAAGCTGCAGAAATAATCGAACATGTATCTGCAGGAGGAAGGACTTTATGTCGGCTCTTTGAGTTTCTGAGGGTTTTTGTTTTGTTGCTGGACATTAACATATCCTGCTGTGAAACAGGGCGCTCTGCAGCGAGCTCCATGTGACCAATCAGGACTCGTGTAGATAATAAGCTGTGTGTGTGTGTGTGTGCGTGCGTGCGTGCGCACCTGCTGTTCTGTAAACTTTATATATATATTAATTTAATCCTGACGTCTCTCTCTCTCGCCTGTTCATAGTCAATGTCACTCTCCCGGTTTGGTTTAGTGCCTTCTCTCTCAGACACTGAAATAAAAACAGTAATACCTCTGAAAATGATCCGTGGACTCCTCCACATTTTCTCTTCTTCGACTGAACTTTTACACGGCTGCATATTAACGACCGACCTTGCCTCCTCAGACGTACCCTCATGTCTCCGCCCACCGCGGATCCTCAACCTGAACTTTTGAGAGCAGTTTAACCTTCATGCTCCATCTTCCCTCTGCTGTGTTCATATTCATCTAATCACAGCTCTGCAGACACCGTCACCAACCTTCCACCCTGCTGCCAGTTTTCTTTGTTTACGTCAAAATTACACCAGTTTCATTTCCTGATTTTATTTTATTTTTTTCACTAAATGGCAGAAACGTCATCTCATCTAAAACAAATCAGTCACATCCAGACTGAGGGGTTGGCAGTGAAGTTTAATACATCCATGGCCTCCTGAACATGTCATGTTTAAAAACACAGTGGCTTTGAGCTGATGGTGTGGGTGCAGCTGATGGTGCAGGTGTGGCTCAGTTATTAAAACCTGTCTTTTTTTTGTTTAAAAAAAAAAAAAAGAAAAAAAAAAAAAGATGTTGGTCTCAGATGTTTAGTCAATGTTTGAATAACACTAATTCAGGCAGCCAGCAGGTCATAAAACAGGCAGACAACTGTGAACTGTGCTTTTTAGTGTCAGTCTATCGAGGCCACGCACCCCAGGCCAGCCCCGGCAGGATGAGCGCGATGAGGACAGAGGAGAACAGGTTGACTGCGTTGTTGTCTAAGATGGGTTTCCCGCAGATCCACTGGGTGGTGGCGGAGCTGTAGCTCACCACCTTCCCGATGCTCGCGTCAAAGCCTGAGGGGACACAGGAGAAAAGTCAGAAAATCTCTGCGTGTCACTGCACGAAAGGAAATCCCAGCTGCAGAAAACGTTACCAAAAAGTTAAACTCTTTCTTTTCTTTTTTTTTTTTCTTTTTTTCAAATTTTTTATTAGTCTGCAGATGCGGTTTACTTGTTTCAGTCAAGCTAAACAGGGACTGAGGTTTAGGAGAGCCCCTCTGAAGCTATGTTTTAATTCTGTTTAATTTTTAGTGAAATAAGTTTGAACTCCATGAGCTGGGATTTGAAGTAAAAGCTGCTTGATCTCTGAGGGCCGCTGAGTTCAATGGTTCAACTTCACTATTATAGGGAAAGAAACTGCAGAACTTCACTCTAACTGGGCATGTTTAATACTCTAAAAGGAAGCCACTCACTGTTCTCCTGCTTCCTCTGATCTCCGTATGAACGTCAAGCTTCAGCATCAGATTCAGTTCAATCTTATTTTTTACAGCAGCAAATCATCGAGGAGCTTCACATTGTGAGGTTAAAAAATCAACAATCAGACGACACCATATGAGCAGGCACTTTGGCAACAGCGGAAAGGAAAAATCCTTACATCTGATTTATAATCAGCTCAAACTGAACTTTAATCTCATCTCTGTAACTCAGCAGTCAGACTGCAAACATTTGCTGTACGTTGCTGAGAATTGGTGTTTAAATCAAACTGATCTGTGTAAAGCTTCAGACACTGATCAATCATTGATCATGTTGTAACTGATCACACTGATGAAAAACATCTGTTGCAGCTGGATCTTGGAGATTATTGGAACAATTGAGTGAAGATGAGGCTGAAATGGAACTAAATGGATTTTAAGGGCATTTTTAAAAGCGGCTGGTTGTAATCTGATTACATTTCATATTGAAATGTGAGCCCGGATTGAGATTCAGTCAGTAAATGATGTCAAACAACATTTTAAAGGTTCAAAGTATGAACGCGACATCTGAATCTGTCTGACACATCTGGGTTTGCGAGACAGAATCAGAGGCTGTGTGGCAGATCAGGAAGTTTCTCTACGTATGCAAACACTTAACAACATTCACATGAGATCTGGCTCAAACCCACCTGAGTACTGCATGTGCGCCCCCAGGAAAGAGTCCAACATGGACCCGAGCAGGCCGGCCACGCCGCCGTACACGACGATCGGCCACTGGGGGTCGGCCAGGTGGAGGTCGCTGACTGTTAGCAACTGCGTCACAAAGTAAGCCACACCCACTGCTGCCCCACCGAGGAAGCTGGCAACCAATCCTATGGGAGTAACGCCTCCGTTTGTTCCTGCAGGGAAAAAAGCCCCAGAAAAATGAGGCAACTTATCTAAAAATGATTTTCAGCGCAAAAGGATGCATGATTAGGTCAACTGAAATCTAAAAAATGATTTCATTTTTTGTTTACTGCTGATCTTCTGTACCGACAGCCTTTTAATGAGATGCCACACAGCATGAAAAGAAGTGTTCATCTGTGGACTCTCTTCAGATAAATCAATGTGACAAGTCACATTATTAATGAAGCTCATAATCACGCCTCCTCATCCTGATGAACGGTTGTGAAAATCTAATCTGTGTGTTTGGCTTCATGGAAAAGAGTCAATTCTCAGGAGTCCTGAGCTTCACAACTTAAAAAAACCCCCAGTCTGATCTGAACTGTGCTGTGGGACTTTTCCCCTCTTTAACACAAAGTGGAACATTCACATCATTACCCCACCCTCTTACTGGCTCCTCACCTGTGGGGACTTCCTTCCAAGTGGTTATGAGTCTCGGCTTTGATAGGCTGAGGACTGGCCCCACCTCAGATGCCCAGGTGTCCCCGGTACTGCATGCGAGCGCGCCCAGTAGGGAGAGGCACATCCAGGAGGCAGAGTACTGCTTATTGAAATCGATGGGGATCTCACCTGGACCCACCTGAAGCACGAGCAGGAAATGAATAACTTTACTAACATTACACTCACACAGAGCAGCTTATTTCCTGTGCTTCTCAGTTTACCTCGATCATGTAGAGCAGCGCCAGCTCAGTGGGAACACCTCCATTGCAGAAAACCTGAACCCAATTCCGCTGACCTCCTAAAAACAAGTAATTCACATTTAATTCAAACTGTTCCAGGACAACTGTTTAAGCAGCCCAGGTAAAAGGCGGTGAGTCAAGGGGAGTCACTAATCAGATGCTTAGTTTTTTTTCCTCAGCCACAGATCATTTAAAAAAAACAAACTCGTCACATTGGCCCATTAAAAAAAGCAATAAATAAACATATTTAGTATAATAATGTAAAATATGTTATTAGTTTATTTAAATTTCATATGAATAAACTTAATATGCAAAATAATTACATTTAAAGTTACATTTTCACCACTAGATGCCAGCAGATTACAGACTATGGTCAACAGAGGTCTATTTCCTAACCCCTCCCAATTAAATAGAGATCCTAGCTATGGTGGCTGCTGGACAAACGCATTTTGGCCAGCTACAAGAGATCCGAGTATTAAAGTTAGACTGTACTCCATAAAAGCTGTGACCGGAGTGCACGTTTCTACTGTTGTTTGTGAACACACTTCCTGATTTGCTGTCAGTGTACTCTGACGGCAAAGTGACCCTTTCCCCCGACAGTGAAATACGTCAGTTCACCGTTTACCTCAGCTGTGAATGCCGGGTAAGAAGCATCTGCCTTTATTTACTCTGGGAGAGGCTGGAAAACTTATCTTAGCCTATAACTAGCTGCTGTTGTTGTTGTTTATCCATCTCATGTCTGATCTGTTGACGATAAGTAATTGTGAGAATATCGGACATGAATTAGCTATTTTACGTATGTTTTCGTGTGTTAGAGCCCTGACTTCAGTTCAGGAGACGAGGCTTAAGGTGAGGAGGAAGAAGATGATATTTTATTAAGATGACTGTGATGTCTGTTACCTCTTTGTTTCAGTTTGGGGAAAGGGGATCCCTTCTCAAAAGATAAAACACAGAGCTGATTGTAAGTTTATGAGAATGCATCATTTAGTTAGAATTTTTTTATTTATTTTTTAAACACAGTAATTACGCACATATAAATTTTTTGTTAAATAAACTAAAAAAACCCTAAAAAAACCAACAAAATGCTGTTCCCTCGCTTAGACACACCTGTGCATGTTACAGGTGTGTCTGTTAGAATTGTTGAGGATGGCAGCAAAGTTTGTTATCAGCTTTAAATTTGGTTTCTTACAAACACAAGTGAATGCACAGCTTCAGCTCTGTTTCAGTCAGTGGAGCTGCTGATGGACGCTTTACTTCACCCACAAGCTAATGGTTGGATGCTTTGTGCTGCTGGTTTGAGTAAGACATCAAAAGTGTTTCATTCTCTCATTCTCTCTGTGGCTCCGCCTCCTCACTGTGTCACAGAGCTTCCACCAGTCTCTGCAGCACCTGTGAGGCCTTTACGTCTCTCACCTTCTTTGTACTCGGCGTCGATCTTCTTCTTCTGCGCTCCTCCCCAGCGGGTCAGTCTGGAGGAGGTGATGAAGAAGGCCAGCAGAGTGGAGAAGAAGCTATAGTTTGCCATCGTCAACACAAACCCCACCAGGAGGGCTGAGGGCACAGAAACGCATGTTAGCGCAAGCTCACCAGTCATTCAGAGCGTGCTGTTCTGTTGCCAAATGTTTAAAAAGAACAAACCCAGCTGAAGATGTCAAGCTTTACAAAAAAAAACCACCCCATAAAGAGTTTCATTTTGCGTTTCCTGGAAGGCAGAAAAATCACCTCCCTTCTTCATATACTGTAGATCGTCTGAGCGTCACAGAGGCATCATTCAGCAGTGTAATAAATCAGATCAGTATCAGTTCTTTTCATAATTGCCTCGACTTCAGGCAGCAGCCTCATGACTCAGTTTTCAGAATTGTGAGGTCTTTTGTGGCTCAAAGGAGCTTGTAAAGAAAAGCGTCTGGACTTCTTTAAGTTGCTTGAATGTCAAATCCATAGAAAGCAAAAATCAAAACTCTCAAGGAAAACTTCAAGAATTTAATGACTGTCACTTCACATGTGAAAACTTACAGTGCTGTGAAAAAGTAACTGTCCCCTTCCTGATTTCTTAATTTTTTGGCATATTAGTTATATTTAAATGTTTTGGATCAAACAAATTTTAATATCAGAGAAAGATAACCTGAACAAGTTCAATATCTACTTTTTAAATTATGATTTCATTTATTAAGGGAAACAGTCAACCAAACGTACCTGGCCCATGTCAAAAAGTAACTCATGAATTATTTGTAATTAACTACCGAGTTCAATTTCACTGCCTGACCTGCTGAATGAAGAAATATCTCAAATAGAACCAACACATCATGCCAGAATCTAAAGAAACAGCTGAGAAACAAAGTCATTGATTTCAATCAGTCTGGAAAGGGTTACAAAGACATTTCTAAGGCTTTGGGACTCTAGTGAACCTCTGTGATTCTTCCCAGGAGAGATTGGCTAACCAAAATTACTCCAAGAGGTCATCAACGACCCATCAAAGAACCCAGAGCAACATCTAAAGAACTGCAAGGTCACAGTTCATGATTCAACAATAAGAAAGGGATTGGGCAAAAAATGGCAACAGTAGGAGAGTTCGAGGAGAAAAGCAGTGCTGAGCTAAAAGAACACAAAGGCTCGGCTCATATTTGGGAAAAAAAAAATCTGGATGATACCCGAGAGTTTGTTGAAAGCATTCTGTAGATGCTAATGCAAGATTTCATCAAAATAATATCATACCAACAGTCAAACGTAGTGGTTGTGGTGTGATGGTTTGAGGCTGCTTTAGGATGCTTAATGGAGCCATGAAATCTGCTCTATACCAGAAAATCCTGAATGAATGATGGGAGCAAATGCTTTTTCAAAGAACTGTAAACAAATTCCACAAAATAAACATCAAATGGAAGATATCAGCAGTAAACTGAATATTTCAAACTAAAGACAGCAACGTGAGACGTGTGGAAAAATCCCCTCTGCTTGTCTGTTACACATATTTTCACAACTTTATCGAATTCAGGCTCTGGTTTACATTACAAGTACCGATTCAGGAATGAAAAGGTGTCTAATGTGAGAATTGAGTCCGTTCATGGGGCGATTTTGTGACAACATTAATGTGGATTATGAGTTTTAGATCTTTAAAGTCCATGACTGTGGCCAGAAATCCAGTTTTCTGCTCTTTAACACAAGCATATGAGAACAAGTCTTCTGTGACCAACATGACTTCAGTTTAATGGGTCACAAGGCAAGATCTGTGCGTCATCTGCAGATTCGTAGTAAGAGGTCTAGTTGTTTTCTGGTGCGAGAGCTGGAAATGTGTTACAGTCCTTGGTTTTAAATGCATCGCTTACGTCATATAATACCAAGAAAACAGGCAAAAGCAGCAGCCTGAAGAGCTTGGCGTGTTATCTGAAACTGAAAAATGGTTTGGATTTTTTAAAATGTGCCTCTTCTTGGAAAATATGTAAGTATTGGAGAATCCTCTTTATTTTAAAAGGTCATAGAATATCCCCCTTTAAAAAAAAAAACTAACCAAAACACGCTCACCCACCACTTTATTAACCAATCACAATGAAGCAACTTAACACAGTGTAGACACACACCAAACATCACAACTCTTCTAATGTTCACTCGAAATGACTTCATAACGGCTAAGCAGCGAGCCAGGAAGCCAAAACGACATCACGCAGGTGGGTAAAGGTGATGACAAATACTCACCGGCCAGCGCTCCCGATCGGTCCAGACTGCGTCTCTTCAGCGCTCGCATCGTCACCATGAGGGGTACCAAGATGGAGAACAACCAACGCCACGGCGACACAGGCTGCAGCGTGCCTGAAAACAAACACACACACCAAGACTACCATCAGCACCTCTCCACCCGACTGATTGTTTGAAGGATTTACTGAAGCATGTAAAGATCCGTTTTTATTTTTAAATTGATCACAGAGTGAAAAAGTTTTTATTTAAATATTAAAAAGAAATGAGATGCACTTTTAAAAAAATATAACTGATTAAACTGCAGCTGCTGCGTATTATTCTGGCTTTTTCTGGCTCATTGTGGGCTTTGGAGGTGATCAACTCCAACAACAGTGTCAGGTCACTCAAAGTGTAACAATCCAGTAACTGTGTCTTAATTTAAAACCATGCAGGGACTGATTTCAGTGGGGACAGCTGTAGAAGGGAAATCTATCTGATGATGATGATTTCAAAATAAAACCGGAGAGACGAGAAATGAGCTGATGTGCTTCAATAATGTAAGCTGTTGAAATAATTTAAATATGGCAGGTGCAGCGGGTGGAGATGAGTGCAGAAGATTTACAAGATGGTAGTGAGACCCACTGTGATTTTTTGTGTGGGGATGGTGGTACTGAGAGAAAGACTGGAGGCCAAGGTGGGGGTCTTCAGATTTTCACTGGGAGTGAGCAGGAGGAGAAGCTTAGAAATGATATGACGGACAGCTTAGGAGTGATGGAGGATATTGGACAAAGGATGATGAAGATGGAGGAGAAGGAGGAGGAAGTAGTATAAGAAGGAGAAGAAGAAGGCAGAAGAGGGGAGGAAAATCTTGGTGGAAATGCTGCAACATCTCTCGTCATTTGTGAAGCTGGTGGCCAAGCTACAAGACCTGGGGCTTCCATACAGCACCTGCATGTGGATCAACAGCTTCCTCTCGGGCCGTAGACAGAGAGTCAGAGTTGGCCATCACACATCCTCAGCCCTGACTCACCCCAGGGCTGTGTGCTCAGTCCACTGCTCTACTCTCTCTACACACACGACTGCACTCCTCGCCACCACAGCAACATCTTTGTGAAATTTGCAGATGACACCACAGTGGTGGGGCTCATTTCCAAGGGAGACGAGTCTACGTACAGAGACGAGGTGGAGCAGCTGACGTCATGGTGTAAGGCCAATAACCTCCTCCTCAACACTTCAAAAACCAAAGAACTCATAATAGACTTCAGAAGGAAAAAGGCAGAGATCCAACCACTATTCATAAATGGGGACTGTGTAGAAAGGGTGGCAAGCTTCCGCTTCCTGGGAGTCAATATAGAGGAGAACCTTTCCTGGAGTGTGAACACCTCCGAGCTGCTGAAAAAGGCCCAACAGAGACTGTACTTCCTGAGAATTCTCAGGAGGAATAACATCACACAGAGACTGCTGGTGTCCTTCTACAGAGCCACCATTGAGAGTGTTTTAACTTACTGCATATGTATTTGGTACACTAGCTGCACAGGGGCTCAGAGGACAGCACTCCAGGGGATCATTAACACCGCCCAAAAGATCACTGGCTGCCCTCTCCCCACACTGGAAGTTCTACACAACGCCCACTGTTTTAAAAAGGCCCAAAACATCATAAAAGACACCTCACATCCTGGCCACTCCCTGTTTGAACTGTTGCCCTCAGGCAGACGGTACAGAGCAATCAGAGCAAGGACTAATAGACTCAAACACAGCTGTTATCCAACTGCAATAACACATCTGAATACTACAAAAAAATGTCCATCACGCCACTCTTGTGTTAATCTATGCACGGCCTGAAGCATGTGTGTGGGAACGTATGTGAATGTTTTACTGTTACATCTTATTAGTATTTTAAGTATTCTATCTATTTTATTTATTGAATTTTATTGTTTTATTTATATTTTGATATTGCTAGGGATGATGCAATGATCGGGGACCATTCTTCATTTCGTTGTTCTCGTGACAATGACAATAAAGTTTCTGATTCTGAAAATCTAATGCTTGAAGCACAAACAAATGCTCAATCACAAACATTTGAGTAACAGCACGAAACCCAAACTTTACTTATAATGTTGCTCAAAAGAAAGACCAGAGACCCTGACTCATTTTTATTCACCAAGTATGTGCACACATACAAGGAACTGAGTTTCTTCCTGACAGCTGTCAAGTTTGTCTTTCAACATAGGCCTCGTGTCCTCATTGCCACGCTCTCTCTGTCCATGCATGACTATGAAAAATGGTACTGAGGTCTGTTCAGCTTTTAACCCACTTCAGGAGAAAAAAAAAAAAATCAAAGTTAGTGTGAAAGGTATTCAGGGCACATGGAGGGGCACATGATTTAATGGATTAACTTCCTGTTTGAAGGCAGTTTTAAGGAAAAGAAAACCCTTAAAGTGAAAACATTCCCAGGCGGACAGCTCACCGTAGAACGTGCTCATCGTGAGGGAGAGGATCCAGAAGAAGAGAGAGAGTGCCAAAGTGGCACACAGCACGATCATGTCAATCATCATGTTGATGGACTCCTTCATCAAGATGTCATTTTCAGAGTCCATGCTGAGGGACGGCCCGTGCTGCAGGACAGGAGGACAGAGTCACGTCAGTGTTTGTTAGATAGTTTCTGCTGCTGTAAGAAAACGATACTGCTACTTCAAGTTGGTCAGAGCATGTTTAATAACAAAGTAAAAGTTCTCATTTTGCCTAGACTTTCATTTCTCCTTCATAACAGTGCCTCAGAGCAGAAAATATAACCCTAATACAGCCTAAACTTCTTTTTATGCTTTATTTTGCTGTATTTTGCTTGCATTGTAAAACTACACAGCATTAAGGTTTGTTATTTTCTGTATTAAGCGCCTTGAAGTTACATATAATAAAATATGCTAGTTAAAAAAAAAAAAACCATTCCTTGGAATATGTGGCACTTATAGGAATCATGTTGTGCAGAAAGAGTCACATGACATGTAAAACTCGCCTCCTGGAGCCTGAAGCAGAGAGCCCAGCTTGGTACACCTCTCAGGTAACACCCTTATGCCGCCTCATTTCAAACCTCCTGACTCTCCCCTGGCACTGGCTGACCTCAGGCTAGCCTGTACTCATCCTCCCTCTGCTCTGTTTAAATGAACTGCCTGAGAACCACTCTCTTAATTTGCCCTGAAGAGAGTCATGAGGAGAGCGGAACCAAAACAAAGCGCCATCAGACCTCCCTAACATTGAAATTATACACCTAAATATGAGAACTAAGTGTTCTCAAATCAAACAAAGCAGAATAACACTCTAAAATAATATCAAACACCGGGCTGAAGTGTCAGTTTGGTACATGGGAATATATTTAAGCGGTACTTAAAATTTTTTTTTTAAAAATACATATATAAACTCACCGTTTATCTCCTGAGCCATCACGACTTGTCGGTTACACGCCCTACTTTAACGAGAAGATTAGCTTTCTATATTTTAAGTGGAACAACTAACAGTAGTGTTTCTTACAAATATAATTAAAGAGAAAAAGATTTTAGCAGTGAAACCAAACGGAATTCAGAAGCTCAGCTGAAGCTTCCAGGCTAAAACACCTGCCGGAGGGAGAAAACACGACGGACCCACTTCCGGCAGCCAGCCACTGAGTTCTTAAAGGGACAGTAACCCAAATTACAGCTCTCTTTTTTTGTTTTTCGTTTGTTTTAGGGTTTTGTTTTTGTTTTTTTTAAATAGGTCGGCATAGGTGGAAACACGACAAAGCACAGGCGAAATCGGAATATTTCATCAATTAATAACTGTGTTTAATTGATAGCTGTATTGAAGATATTTATGAAGATATTTCTGGTTTAAAAACTTTTATAATTTCGTGTCTACTCAGAAGACATTCCAAAGGTTTCGTGTTTTAAACTAAACGTGTTTTAAACGTGGCGTGGTTGTTGGTACCAGATGGGCTGGTCTGAGTATTTCACAAGTTGCTAATCTGGTGGGATTTTCTAACACAACCATGTCTGGGATTTACAGAGGACAGTCCAAAAAAGAGGAAAATATGAAGTAAACTGCAGCTCTGTGGGAGAAAAAGCAACAGTAACTCAAATAACCACTTGTTATAACTAAGGTATGCAGAAGAGCATTGCAAACTCAAACTTTGCACACAGGCTAAAGCAGCAGAAGACCACATTGGGTGCCACTCTTGCCATCTAAAAATAGAAAAGAAAACAAAGGCTACAATTCACACAGCCTCACCAAAACTGTGCAATACAAGACTAAAAAATGTTTTGTGGTCTGATGAGTCTCAAGTTGTGCTGCTGGCTGAAACTTAAGTAATTATAACAACAACAAAACAAAACAAAAAAAAAGAGTAATTATAATATACATTTAGTTAAAATAATGTTTTTTCTCATTCTGATATTCAGCCTGAATGTCTGCAGGTCATCTTGACCACATCTAAATGCATCGAGTTACTGCCACAGGATTGGCTGAATAAATGTTTGTGTTTGTGTTACCAAAGAGTTGAAAAAGTCTACCTAATAAAGTGGCCGTAGAGTGTATATCCAAAACTATAAAGCAAAATGATTTAATGTTTTTAACAAATTACAATAGACTAAATACTCAAAACTAGAATTTGTTTAATTATATCTTCCTCCCACTGATTCACACAGGTGCACAAACCTGCGGATAATTTACAGCTCAAATTTCTTGTAGCCTGGTCTTATGCTCCAATATTAAACCCACACACAGTCATAGTGGTGATTTAATATCAGTAGTTTATTTTGAATACACACCATAAATGTCTATCAGTCAAAAATATTAACTGAGATCAAACTATGAACACACACACACTAGGGGAGAGCTATTGAAGGAAAGAGAGATTATGCCACCTACCGAGCAGCGACGAGCGGAGGAGGATCAGAGGAGATGTGGTTTGTGCGAAACTGAAGCAGCAGTAACTTTTTAAGAGGGGGGCTAGATCCACCCCTGGAGAGAGAGAGAGCCTTAAGAGAGAATTAGAGAGAAAGACCTTATAATATTCTGTATTTCCAAGACTCATGGGAAGTGTAGTTGTTGAAAGGGACTTCAACACCATGACATGATGTTGGAGCTTAGTGAATCCTATGGGCTCAAATTGTGGTCATAAATATTTTGTACTTGTAAATCAAATGTATATTTGTGAGTATTTGAGTTTTGTAACCTTGTAAACCAAAATATGTGAAAATGTTATGCTTGTGCATCTACAGATGAGAATTTCTGTGTGTGTAAAAAAAGATTTGTGTTTGTAAAAATATTTACACAAGTTACAGTTATTTTTGTTAAGGTCTGGTTACAGATATAAAGCAAAAAACTACATGTAAAACTCTGTGCTCGGGTTCCCTGGCTGCATGTGGCTTTCAACTAACACATAGATGCAGAAACATAACATTTTTCAAATATTTTGGTTTACAAGGTTACAAAACTCAGTACACAAATATGCATTTGATTTACAAGTACAAAATATTTATGACCACAATTTGAGCACATATGAATCCTCAAAGACTCTTGGAGCAAATGAATCCTGAGGGAAATCAATGGGCAAGCCAAACTTTAAACCATAGACTGTATATAAAAGATGGGATTAGTCACTGCCATGCCGCTTTTTTGGTACTGGAAGTGACCCTATTAGGACAGGCCTAAGTTGTTTCTTGCATCAGGCTGTAACCATATTTATGTCTGCTGGGAAGTTGGACACGTTAACATTGGAGTCTATGGCAACTGACTCACTGTTTGAAGCAGCATCAAGTGGCCACTAGAGGAACTACAGGAACTTCATCCCCTTTGATTGGTGCTTAGATTAAGTCAGGGGTGTCCCGCTCCAAGCCTCAAGGGTCAGTGTCCTGCAGGTTTTAGATATCACCCTGTGTCAACACACCTGAATCAAATGATTAGTTCATTACCAGGCCTGTGAAGAACTTCAAGACATGCTGAGGAGGTAATTTAGCCATTGAAATCAGCTGTGTTGGATCAAGAACACAACTAAAACCTGCAGGACATCTGCCCTTGAGGCCTGGAGTTGGACACCCCTGGCTTAAGTGATATTAAGGTTATATATCTTCACCAACACCCCTGACAGCAACATCAATTTTACATTTATTTTTAGTCCTTGCAACATATTTCAGGGCCCGGTTAAAAGCCAACAAGAATGAGGACATATAACAGCAATATATATGAAACAAAAACAAAAACCAATTAATATAAAACATATCTTTTGTGGGGCTGAAACTGTGGAAAACCTCCCAATACTTTATCTACAGTTAATGTTTTTGACACAGTTATTTAACAGAACTGTTTTGTGCTTTTTTGTACTAAATAACACTCTGAATAACTTTAATATGCTTTCAATAATAAAAGTGAAAAATAAGTCTAAACCTGGGATTTGGTTCATTCCTGTTGTTACTTAGAGGGGATACATGATGAAAAATAGTAACGTGTTGGAACACTGGGAAAAATATTGGCGAAAATATTTTTTTAAGTCAAAGAACAATATAACTTCACTTCTTAAAGTTATGTTGTATTTAATTTACATATTAATTTATATATTTGAACTCCTGGGATTAATAACTCATAATAATTTGTCAGTTTACTTTTGTAAATTTGACCTTTTTTTCTTGGAAATTTGAGTTTAAAAAATCTGGATTTTTATAACAAATTAAAGACAGTGAAAATAAATTAACAATAAAAGCAGGGGTGGATCTAGAAGGGTGGCATGGGGTGGCAAGTGCCACCCTAAAATGATCCCTTGCCACCCCAAGTGCCACCCCAGTTTTGCATATGACAGTGTTGTTTATTCAAATAAGATAGCATTAACAGTTTGAGCGTAGTTACAGTCAACAATGAATATAAATGCTAAAACTGAATATATTGGATAGTGTTCCTCCCCTGCACCATTAACAAATGGTTCAGCCCATAGCAGGACAGCTTTTTTCTAGTTTTCAGTAGCAAGCCATGCTTATGATTGTGCCAGAGCATATTTTGAACAACACCATGGGAATTTCGGATTTTACACAGGTGGTTGGTTGTTACACTGTGGAAATGGAAGGAAGGTGAGTGTTATTAACCCTCTGTGGTCCACGGACACGCTGCACCTCCAAATCACATGACTGATGTAAGCTGACATAGCAACACGCTGCAGCCACGCTGACTCTCTATTTCAGCCCACATTGAAAGTTCAGACTTTAAAGTTTTTAAATTTTAATTACAGGCCAGTAAATCCAGAGTTATGATAATATATATAAGCTTTACTAAATACTGTCGTCACGTTTTTGTGTGTGTGTGTTTTAAGCATTTTCTAAGGACAGCACGAAAACAGTAAAGAAAGAGAAAAAAAAACTATTTCTTTTTGGTGGAAAAATGCACCATGTCGACCAATTTAAAAAAATAAGTCAACATGTGGGATTTGATTGTTTAGGAAGAGGGGAAAGTTTTGGGAGTGACGGTAACGGCAGCGAGACAGAGCAAGGGAGAGAGAGAGAGAGCTTAGATGTGGGAGATTTGTGACGTTTAGTGTGGAGTGGATTCTTAGTGTGTTGTGTTGTCTTGTGTAGTTGTTCTGTTGTGTAGCCGTTTTGTTTTGTGTGTCAGTGAGGGCACTAATGAATGTCACAAAGGCACATTTGCAATGTAAACACTGTCACTAAGTAGAAAACCAGCGGAGTGATACACCTCCTATTGTCAGGCCTGCAGGTTTATCCCTGTGCTGCTCTGTCTTTTGGTGGAGAAACTTTTTTTTACTGGCACACATCATTTGTGGGGCATCTTAGTGCGACACCTGATTGTTCTCTCATTTTAGTTTTAGTAATATTTTTAAATTCTTACACAAAATGAAAAAACAGCAGGTGTACTGGCTGCATTTTTAGATAAATAGTTAAATAGTTTACAAAATGTACAATTATATTATATTTGCATTTCAAGTTGTAAAAATTTACTCAGCATGTCTGTGGGGGGTTTTTACAGTAAAAAAATACAACTAGGATTTTAAGTTCTTTGTGTGATTTCAGATCAGTAATAGTACTATTAATAGTAATAGTAGTACTAATGCAGTATGTCAGTGAAAAAAACAACTAAATTCAGTTGAGCTGAAAAGATACCAAACGAGGCAAGGGGAAAAAAATAAAATGAAACAATCTGATGGTGAAATACAAACGTAAACTCAAAAGGAGTCAAAAATGGCCGGTTGTATTTCAGACCTCAGTGGGTTAATCCAACAAATCATGAAAAATTAGGTTTAAATTTTTGTTCATGACAGTGCAGATTTCTGAATATTTGTGTAATTTAAAGCATCCAACAGTGTGATTGTTTTCTAACAAAAAACAGTGAAACTTAAGTTAGACTTGTGTTTGTAAATGAACCGCCCAATGTTGTGTAGCTTTCTGGATTTTATACTTATTGGGCTACATATTTATTTATCATACAGGCTATACAGTACATAGCATCAAAACTCACATGTTTTATGTAACTAAAGTGTTTAATTATGTGGGCTACAGATAATAATTAAGTTATAGACTATATTTATATGAAAAACGTGTATACTTACTGCATTTAAATTAGTTTAACCATATGTAACCACCTACATGTGTGTTTGAAAAAAAAAGGCTTTGATTTTGCCACCCCATTTTATTTCTTTGCCACGCTCATGCCACCCTAAGAAAATTTATCTAGATCCGCCGCTGAATAAAAGACCCCCTCCTCTATCGCCCCCTTCATGAATTGACGTCCGCGGCTTTCCGTAGTGTTTACATCCGGCGTAGTCAATATGGCGTCTTGCACTTGGCCTGTTAGCTTTAAATAGACGTGTTTTAATTTCTTTGTTTCACGTTTATATTTAATGGGTTTCCTGGGATCAGTATGTAAAATTAGCCTTTTAACCACACTATTTATCAGTTGGTGTTTTTTCTTACACACACTTCCCGTTGCTAACAGTTAGCTCGGGGGTATCTGCGAACCATGGAGGTGGAGGAGCTGCGGCCCGTTCCCCGGGAGCGGGCCATCCTGGAGAGCTTCTTCGCCCAGCTCGGCATGTTTTCCTTCGACCGAGCAAAGGACTACGTGGAGCGGGAGAAGGACGGCAGCAGGAGCAGCGGGAGCATCTGGAGCGCGCTGCTGGCCGCTCTGGCTCACCTGGCCGCGGCGGAGAAGGTGTACCACAACATGACGTTCCTGGGACAGAAAATAGGTAGCTTTCTCTGCTGCTGTGGTCCCCTGTATAACTACCACCATAACACGGAGGGTGTGGTGGATTAAAGCAGATAAAATGGAGTATATATGGGGTCTGTGCATGTACGAAGGTAGAATAATTCGTCGATGTGTAATTGATTTCATTGACATATTAAATGAAATTAAAATGATTTTTTTAAAAACGCGCAAATCTATGAGGGGAAAAAGCTTCAGGTGAAAATGGCATATTTGTAAGAAAAAAATTCAGGACAATGGAGCATGTTTATAAGTAAACGAAAGTCTAGGAGAAAAAATCTATTTGTAAGAAATGATAGCAAATTTAGGAGAACAATTGCAAATATGAATGTCAGTTCATGATAATAAAATGGCCTGTGGCGCTCATGCTGTGGAAGGAATGTTGGAATTGTGTGGTTCCCCTTAGAGCAAAGGGTCACTGCAATCACTACAAGTCTGTTCTGAGCATTCACCTTTAACCTGTGATGAAATATTTCATGCGAGTGGTCTCCTTCAGAATGACACCTTCTTTAAAACGTCAAATATGGGAATGTTTTGGGAAATCTGGGTTCAGTCCATAACGGTGATTTCAGGGTTTTTACTCCTTTTTCCTGCTGTGAACATAAACATTTCTAAGTATTTATCTTTTTTTTTTTGCTCCTAATAAACAGCTTTTAAATGTAGTGCTGTGCATGCAGAGTTTTAGGTTTTATAATTTGTTTTATGTCCTCGATGGATGTCCTGCATCACACCTTGCAGAACGTTTGTTCACAACAGCTCCAACTGTTTTTATCGCTGCTTCAGTCAGAATTTTAATCCAGTCTGAGCTGAGACTTATTATGTTTTCATCTTCATTATAAGTAAGCAATGATTTCTTATTGTCCATTATTTGTACTCAATTTAACATTTAAAACTCCAAATTTAATTTCCACCACCAGGTGGCGCTGCAGCACCTAAGTGTTTCTGTAGCTTGACACACACCCCTCTCTCTGCAGGTGGCCAGTCCTTCTTCAGCCGGAAGGACTCCATCCGCACCATCTACACCTCGCTGTACAACGAGCTCAGGAAGGTGGTGATGATGGGGCGCCACGGCCAGTTGAACTCCTCCTCTTCCGCCTCCTACCTGGAGGACCTGTTATCGCACCTTTCAGAGCAGCTCTGCCACTTCATCCAGGCCCGCATGGAGATGGCTGACCTGTACGAGAAAATGCACTCACTGGGCAGCCAGAAGAATGTCAACTCTGAGGAGCTGGTCACAGTGCTCGAGGTCGTCCTCCAGAAATACAGCTCCAAGTGTGTATCTGATTACAGATTACTTTTACTGAAGAAAATCTTTTAATTTTGCAATGTAAGAGTTAAATGGAACAGTTCGAAACTACTACAACTAACATAGTTGTAGCAACTAAGACTTCCAGACCCAGGTAGTTTGGTCCTTTTGATGTTGATTATAAAAAAGCGAGATTAAAAAAAACCCCAAACATGTACGGTTAAGTATTTGGACAACGACACAATTTTGACACAGACCAGGTGACTGTGCATAGAAATGTCTGTAATTCCTAAACAGGTAATGCAGTATTTAAATTAAAGTCCTAGAATTAAAGCTGGAAGTCAGCACTTAAATCATTTCTTCATAGTTTAATTTAAAACCTGCTGTGGTGGTGCACACTGGCAAAAATTGTGTCATTATTCAAAAGCTTCTGGACCCAAGTGTAAAAAACAAAGAGCGAGAGAGAAAGGGAGAGAGTGACATATTGAGGTTGTTGAAGGGAAACTTTGAGCTCAGGAATCTGGTGTTTTCCCCAGAGACGTGTCAGCAAAGTGGCGTGCTGCAGCCACAGCAGGAACAGAAAGCGAGTGAGCTGTTGACGGAGCTGCAGCGGAATGCGGTGTGACGTGCCACACGTCAACGGGTCAGCCATCCATGAACCGGCGAGAAACTGTAACGTGCTTGCTCTCTCTCTCTGCCTTGTCAGCAGATCTGGGGGAGATGTTTGTCTCAGCTGCTTTGAGGTTTCTGCAAATTAGGCCAGAAGAGAAAATAAAGGATTCTGTCTCCTCAGAGAGATTTTATTTTGGCACCCTCAAAACTTCTTCACATTTTGCCTTTGCAGGTCTGTCAGCACTGTTCAGAAGTGATTGTTTCACTGGAGCCTCAGTGTGTGTTTGTTTCAGGCCTGGAAAAGATGAATAATGTCAGACCCAACAGGAGGAATAATGACTGACTGATGGATTGGTTCCTTCTTTACTTCCTCACCTCCTTCTCTTTCTTTTTTGCTCTTCCAGGTTTCACCATCCCATTGTGGGCCGGGTGGAGGAGGGCTTCCAGATGGAGGTGGACGTAGTGACACAGCTGCTGCGCTGCCAAGCCCAGTTGTCTGAGTGGCACTTCCTGCCCGCCCTGCTCAGCCTGCACGGTGCCAACTCCAAGCTCCTCACCTGGGGTCAGCTGTTCCAGCGGCAGAAGGAGACTCGCAAGCACCTGTTCGGAGGTCAGTCCCAGAAGGCAGTGCAGCCTCCGCACCTCTATGTGTGGCTGCAGCGCTTCCAAGCGACACTGCTCGCCAAGTTCAGCTTCTACTTTCACGAAGTTCTGAGCAAGCAGACTGTACCGGCTGACATGAGGGCGCAGACGGCCCGCACCACCCCGGACTACTACGGCAAGATCTCCACCTTCATACGCAAGCACGATGCCAGCAATGTGTCGCTTGTGTTTGACAACCGCGGCTCGGAAAGCTTCCAGGGTCACGGCTACCACCACCCACACTCGTACCGGGAAGCACCGAAGGGCGTGGAGCAGTTCCCCGCTGTGGTGTCACTGCCATCGGGAGAGCGGCCGCTCACACACTGGCCCAACGTCATCATGATGATGGGAGACCGCGCCGCTGAACTCAACACTCTGGACAAAGTGGTGCACTTCTATGATGACAAGGTCCAGAGCACATACTACCTGACGCGGCCGGAGCCGCACTTTACGCTTGTCGTCATCTTTGACGGAAGGAAGTCTGAGAAGGATCTGCACCTCACCGGCTTCTTGCAGGAGATTTCTGGCTCGCTTCGGAACTCTAAGCCTTTCAGCACCCTCAAACCCGGGTCAAAGGGCTGAACTGCACATCGACAAGACGCTAAATTTTTACATGGTCCGGCGTTTTCTGTGGTCCAGCTGGCGCTTTTTGCTGCTTTCTCAGTTTGCCAAAAATGTTCCAGACCAAAGAGATTCTAGGTGCTCTGAATTTATTTGACCTGACCGTGACAGGATGACCACCACAGCACTGCTCGTGCTCAGAGCCTTTTAATTATTTGGCATCATGCGGTTTTAACAGGTTTATGTTTTAATTCGTTATACATTACATTTGTTGTGCTTAATACAGTTTAAATAAAGATTTGAAATGTAAAACAGTAAAGTTTCAATATTTACTTTTTACATATATATTTTTTTGTATTATTTATTTATTTTTAATATCCTTATTTGTTTTAAACTCTGCTTTGCTGCAGCTGATTTGGCTCCTCCCCCTATTTGAACCAACTTTGTTCTGATTGGTTGCCTCTCACAGTACGGGACTGCAGTGCTCAGCTATGTGCTGAGATCACTACAATAAGGATATGTGACATCATTTCGAGACCAGACAGTTTAACCTGTGAAGCTTTTGGCTCACTGCACATAAAGTGATCTCATTATGTGAAATTTTGGCTATGTTTAACAGGAATATCCATCACTGGAACAGAAAGCTCAATATTTTAGAGGAGAATAAAATACATTTTTTGTGAGTATCGTCTGAGATTAAAAATGAAAGAGTGTTCATTTACTAATGCACATACACCCACTGGCCCTTTTATTAGCCCAGTGCATTTAAGCATTCGAACACAGTCAAAACAATCCTCCTGAAGTTCAAGCTAAACATCCGAATAGCGGAGAAATGTGATTTAATGGACTTTGAACAAAGCCTAAAACTGCCCATCTGCTCTCCTGCACAACTGTCTTTAAAATTTACAAACAAAGATCTGAAAAGAGAAAATGTCCAGTGAGCGGCAGTTTCTGGCCAAAAATGTCTTGGTGATGTCAGAGGAAAATGGAAGCCAACAGTATCTGAAATAGCCACTCACTGCAACCAAAGTATGCAGAAGAGATTCTCTGAAAGCAAAACCGGTTGAACCTTGCAGCTAAAGGGGAAACCAGGTACCACTCCCGTCAACTAAGAAGAGGAAACTGAAGCCACAGACTCACCAAAAACTCAATTTCTGCTGCAACTTTCAGATGGTGGGCGCACAATTTGGTGTTAACGACATTTGGAGAAATAGTGGAAAAAGAACTATGAAAGGGTTAAATGGCAGCAATTTACTGAACACATCAGGAAGTTTATTGAGTGGGAGAACAGGGCAAAGGAAAGGATAAAATCGATGAGAGGCTTGAATGCTAGTTTAGGTTTATTTATAATATAAATACAACACATTGATACAATCCATTTGGCTATATGAGCTCATCATTAGGAGGCTCAGTTTTCAAATACAGCAACACTAACAGACAAAAACCATTTCCTTTATTATCAAACACATTCAAAGAAACCTCCCTTTGAGTTAAAATGCACCAACATGTTATGATGCTACATGCCAAGTACACAATCCTATACATCAAAGTGCAATGTTCACAATGGGTTAATGCTAGAATTCATAATTCAGAAATCTACTAAACACTTTATGATTATTTCATTCGGAGTGCTGCTGCTCTTCGCTCAGGACATGCGTGAGTGGATTCACAACTTCCAAAAAAGGATTTTAAAAAAAGGCACTTCCACATACACACACACAGACACACACACACTCACAGATGTGCATCCACAGCCTATCTCAGCACGTCATGTTTCATTTTAATCACCACACTCACAGCCCAGTTGGAGGCCACATTCAGTGTGCTGTTCAAGTGTTTTTGGGCGTTTACACACAAAGCCCCACCCTGTTAGCTTATTGTGAGTTTAAGGTTAACTAGTGACTTCAGTGTAACGAGCAGGTAAACCAGTATTTTGACAAACACACAGATAGTGGCATGCTTTTTGCACTCGTTTTCCCCAACTTCCACTCGCGTGTTCTGGCACTCCTGGCAGGCATGAATTATCTATTATCTAATGCTATTCTAGTACTTCTGCACTTACAAGGGAGCAGAACAAGGGCAGGCAAGCAGAACACACACACACACACACACACTTTACAAGGAGTATCAGGGTCACACCGAGGAAAAAAAAATATTACAAGAAATTCTCTTTAATTTTGCAGAACAAAGTCGAAACTTGAGGAATGAAGCTGTAACATCAGAACAGAGTTGAAATAATTTAAGGATCAAAACAAACTACTTGTGTAGGAAAAATCTAGTCAGTTTTGCTAAATGCTGGAAATTATAAAAACTGTGCGGTTAGAAGTTAAGGATTACGGGGACAGGGTTGGTCTTGATTCTAATTTCAAAATCCCATTTTAAAACTAAAAATACTGTCAAGAATAAACCTAAAGCACCATTTCTGGAACAAAATTGAAACGGAAGCTACTTTCAGCTGTTCCTTTAATCACCACAGTGAGTAGCTCTGCACGTTTGATATGGCAGAAATCTGAAACATTATTTTGAGAATAAATTCAAAATAAAATATCTTTATTAAAGTTGAGATGTTATGCTGAGAAAGTCAAGATTTAAAAGTAAACCTGAAAAACTAAAGCTGAAATACTGTTTTGAGGACAAGTCAGAAATTTCAGAATAAAGTCAATATTCTGAGAATTACATTTTGAGAATAAACTCAAAATAAAGCGTCCATATTAAAGCTGAAACACTATTCTGAGAATAGATTTTTATAGAAGTCAAAATGTAAGCGTACTATTTCCAAAATACATTTGACATACTGTTCTGAGAAGGAATTTGAGATTTTGAGAATAGTCAAAATCTTCCAGAATAAAGTTATTGTTCTGAGAATAATGTTGAAATTCTGAGAATAAACACAATTTCCAGAACTAAGATTTGAGAAGAAAATTTAAATTGAAAATAAAGAGTTGCAACATTGTTATCAGAATAACGTTAACATTTCAAGCCAGAAATGTTGAGAATAAACTAGAAATGGTTATTCTAGAAGAAAGTTGAAATGCTATTCTGAGAATAAATTTTCAGACAAAATGTGAGAGTCAAATTTGGGAATAAAATAAATTAGTGCTGTGAGCGTTAATCTTGTTAAAATGACGTTAACACCATAACTATGGGCTCAAATTGTGGTCATAAATATTTTGTACTTGTAAATCAAATGCGTATTTGTGAACTGAGTTTTGTAACCTTGTAAACCAAAATATGTGAAAATTTTATGTCTGTGCAAACACAGATGAGAATTTACGTGTGTAAAAAGGATTTGTGTTTGTAAAATATTTACACAAGTTACACATTTTTTGTTAAGGTCTGGCTACAGATACAAAGCAAAAAGCTAGGTGTAAAACTCTGCACTCAGGTTCCCTGGCTGTATGTGACTTTCAACTCACACATACAAATTTTCAGCCAATTTTTCTTCCTTTCAGCTTATTGGTCAATGTCATGTCAATCACATATTAGCAATCCAATCAGAGAACAGATGGGTTTGGCTGTTGGAGGGCTGTTGGTCCCCTGACAGCACGAAATTAATGTTTCAAGAATACATCTGAAATACTCTTTTGAGCATACAGTTAAAATTTTCAGGATAAAGCTTAAATTTCAAGTTCGAAATTTAATGTAATTCAGTTCAGCTTTATATTGTAAGGGAAGGACCCCACAATAATCAAATAAACTGAGAATAAACTGGTAATACTAATTTTCAGAGTAAAGTAGAAATATTGAGAATAAAATGTTGAGAATAAACTCAAACGTTTTCCATAATCAATGGGAAATACAGTTTAGAATAAACAGAAGCTCCTTAGACTACGATGACCTGACTAAGAACCTTAAAGTTGAGTATCAGAATAAAACTGTCGGTCTACAGAACACCTCACTTATTCTTAGTTAGTGTATTGTCTGTCTTGTCTTAATGTTGGTTTAAAATGGAGCACTGTAACAAAAAATAATTTCCCCCAGGGATTAATAAAGTATTCTGATTCTGATTCTGATTCTCACGTAGATTACATCACACTTACGAAGCATTTTCAGTCACTCTGAAGTTTTTCTCTTATAGCTCACAAACACTTCATCACCTTTCAACTCTATTCCCAAAATTTAAAAAATAAACATAATTTTTTTTCTTAACTTGGCGTTGATGCTCCTTGATACACACTTACAACCACTCACAAACACACAGCAACAAAATCGTACAACCACCCCATCCCCTACCCGTCCCAGAAAAAGCTCTAACCAAACTCCACCACTCACTCCACCACCCTGTTTGAATGAAGCTCCGGTCTGGGCATGAGGTTCCCCCGTCTGAAAACACAAGAAGGCTGTTAAAAAGTTTAGCGAGCTGCCGCCGCGGCTCGCCGAACATTCAATAGATGGCTGAACAGTCGTTAAAATACAGGAAACATTCATTAAGTAGCTGGACGTTGGTTAAATAAGTTTTCTTTCACTGACGACCTCAGGAGGCGTTTTCGTGGTTTTGAGGTGCAAGTGAGCTTAGCAGCTGAACCGAGTGAAAAAATTAAAAAAATAAATTATAAAGTCCTGCAGACGTTGTTGAACCATCGTTTGCCGCGTCCTCTTCCCAATCGAGTCGCTTGTCCTGGATACAGCATCCAATCGTGTTCGTTTCTTTTTTTTCTTCTTTTTTTTTCTGGCAACAGTCACATCACTTAAACTACAGTTTTACTGGAGCTGAACTACACTCCCCAACTCCCCCCACACCCCCCACGCGTCTCTCTCTCTCTCTCTCTCTCTCTCTCTCTCTGATTACGATCTCACACAGGAAGCCCCGCCCACGCTCGTACTTGCATCTCCGCATCAGCAGTTCTTTTAGCTAACCTTTGATAAATGCTTCGATACATGGAGAAAGTAAACCCCTACACACCAAGAGAGTACACACCAACCTGACAACACATAAATATCATGGCATATCATATCATAAGTCATGTCATATATTATATTTTATTACTACATTAAAAGCCTTTTTCGTCTTTCCTACCATTTCTACCCTCATGTTGATTATAAACATTAAGCAGTACCCTGATCTCCTCTTCTGGCCCATTTTTGGCCCGGGTAGGCCTGATTCGGCCTCTTATTGGCCTGGTTTGGCTCACATGGTGCAGGATTTGTCCAGTGGCGGGGGTAGAGGCGGGGTGCTGCTTTTAGGTGGAACCATAGGTTTGGGTCTCAGGGCAGGTGGTCGCAGCGGAGCCCCGATGCGAGCGGCTGCCACCGGCTTGAAGGAACCCAGAGCGTCAGGGGATGGGTTGGCAGGTCTGGGAGGTCCAGATGGAGGTCCAGGAAGTGGACTGATGGGGCTCAGAGGACTCAGGGGGCTTGGGGTGCCTGGGGTACCGGGCGTCCCGGGAGTTCCGGGGGTGCCGGGGGTTCCCGGTGTGCCTGGTGTGCTTGGGGTGCTGTGCGGGCTGGGAGACTCGGAGGAGCAGGTGGTGATGGGGCCGTTCTTTATCTGCTCCAGGGTGTCCAGGACCACGTCGGGGGCCGGACGGCAGCCCTGTCGCTCCAACTGCCTCAACTCCCCCAAAGCCACACTCACGGTCTCCTCGATGTCCTGCAGGCGGAGAGGATGATTGAAGAATAAGTTAACAGTTTTAAATGAATGCATTCACACATCAAGTTAGATTTTGGTTCCTTGGATGATTCTTCAAAAATTAATACATGTATATTTTAGGGGACCTATTACGTTCTTTTCCAGCTCCATCTATTATTGCTGGAAAGTAGCTTTTCCATATTCAGAGCTTAAAATAATCCTTACTTATCTTATCCTCTCTTAGGCTTGTAAAAGTAATTTAATTTTGACAAATCAGTTAATTCTAATTTAACTTATGATTATTAAAACGAGAAAAATCAAGATGCAGCTGTTATTGTGCTGCAGTAATGTTCTTGTTTCCTTTATCTGCCAAAAAACGTATTCATTCAATTTAGCACAGTTCATTTAAATCAACTTAATTAAAAAGACAATTTATTTGAAAGTTTAATAAATCCACATTTTTCCAGAGTGTGAGTAATCATGGTAAAAGTAATTATCTCAGTATTGGCCAGAGAAAATGACTTTTTACTCTGAAACAAACCATTTTACCTCCTCTCCTTTAAATGTGCTTTTTTCACTATTGGCTGCCCCTCACAAACAGAGCCAAGAGTACAAAAAACTTTCTGAATGAGAGTGTTGTATTAAAAGCCAAACACACACTCACAGTTTGGAAGGTAGAGTCTTAAGTCGAACTGTATCTTTCTGTAGTAAATCATGAAAACCTCTGACTGAATCTTGAGACAAATAACGTAACAGATAAGATTTTACTTTTTTAAAAATAACACAAATATATTATTTCTGCATGATTGATCACTTTCTGGAACCTGTTGGTGTTCTGACTTAACATGGAAGCATTTCGACCTCAAAGAAGACCCCCATTCACTTTCGCCTCCAGATTAAAACGGCCCCTAATGATGTCATACAGAGCAAGAGTGGAAAAAAAACTGCCTGAACCAGAGTGTTTCGTTCACAAGGATTGCTTCGCATACGAGGACCTCATGATTTGAATTTTGTCTAAATATTAGAGAAATTAAGAAACAGCAAACTTTTTGAAGGAGTAAAAAAATCCAAGTAAAATTTCTAGAAAACTGAAACCACAAATTTAGAGCTACTAAAGAATTTATAGCGTGTCACAAGAAGGACCAGTTTGAAGCAATTCGATATAAAATCCCTTAAAGCTTTTTTATTTTTTTGCTGTCCAGAACTGGGTTGTATTTTCTCCCACTGGCGACACTGTGAGAAGCATGGAGCTCACTCAAGAGGCGTTGTGGTACTACTGTGATTAAAATGGATGTGTCATTGTTGCTGTTCAGATTTGGCAGAGTCGTAGCTGAGAATTTTTAGAGTCTGATACCATCAGTGTCACTTGCTCACTGATATATAAAAGTGTTACTCAACCGTGGATTTAGGATTTCAATCAGAGATAGGTAGGTGAATTTCTGCTGTCTGTTTTCAGATCCCCCTCCAGTCTGGTGACACCTGCATGCAATGAAAACAAAGATTTTTTTCAATATTCATCTCACGTTACATGTTTTCTAGGCGTACCTGTGCCAGCGCGTCGGGGTCGAGAGCTCGGGATCGATGGGAGTCTCCAAAGCCATGCTGCCCGCTGTTGGAGCGTCGTATAGGTGTGTCCTCCGGCCTCCGCAGAGAATCGTGTCGGCTGACCGTCATGGTCACAGCTGCAGAGCGGCGGCGGCGCTCCGGGCTGTCTAGGGGCGGGGTCAAGCCTTGGCCCCGTCCTAGCAGCAGGTCCCTGGGGCTGAAGTGACCCGTCACCGGAGGAGAACTGCGCTCCATCACGCCTCCGTTCCCGTGGTTGTCGTTAGAGCGACAGAGGGGGCGGCGGAATAAACCATCAGTTCGCTTCCTCCTGTGGCTGTCAACAGGAAGTGTAAACAGCATTAACTCAGGTAGAATGAAACAAATCATATTCAGCAACTACTGAACTACATGCTATCTTCCCTTTGGAGAACCCGCAAGCTCGTCTCTGCTTGTACCAAAGCTTCTCTCATGTTATTTTTAAACTCAAATAATTAAACAGCTTTGTGGATTTTATAAATTCAGCTCCTTATATGTAATACTTAAGTGACGCTTCAAGTTTTCGAGTTTTACAAAAGTCCAGTTTGTATAAATCTTTACGTAACTGCAGATGAACCAGGAAATCATGGAAATGCTCCCATTTTTATTATACACATTGGCAGCCGATAGGTGATGGTGTTAGGTGTGGGGGTTTTGTGTTTGTTTGTTTTTAAAAGAGTCCAACATAAAAAACACAAACTTTTATGCAAAGTGTTAGAAAGCTTTAGGTCTAAGAAGCATGTCCACATAATCACACTGGTACTGAAGGCTTTTTAAGCCTCTTGCACAGATTAACTTAGCCACACTTGGGCTGCCTTCCTTGACGTGTTGTGAGGAATGACTACGAATAAAATAAAAGGTGTCTGGAGTCTGCAGATGGGGAAACTGGTCACATGAGAACAGCTGTGACACCAGCGTGATGAGATCCGCAGGTATTTTTAGAGGTGAGAGAACAGGATGGGCTTAAAACACGCCGCAGAAAATCCTCCCAGGTGTCATGATAATGAAAGGTGTCTTACATGACAGACCTGTTGTAGGTCTCTGGAGGTCTCATGTCGGTCGGGGAGCTCAGCTCGCTCCTAGACCGCTTATCGTCGGTGCTGCTGCTTCCTCCGTCGCTGTCGGCTTTCTGACTGAGTGTGTCTGACATGGCGTCGGCCCTGAAGACACAGGCTCTCAATCAGGAAAAATCACTCTGGAAACTGGAGAGCTGAACTAGCACAGCGCACCAATCATCAATTAACTGATCAATAGTTTGTGGTTAGTGACTGCCTCGGCCCAATCAGTCTGTTAATCAACAAGGTGTACAATCCAGTGAGCGGCAATCCAGACAAATCCATCACTGCAGCTCTTCAATGAGGCCATCGAGCCACTTATGCTAACAAGAACTTCTACAAAGAAAGATTTCAACTCAAAACTACGACTAAACTAAACCGTTTACACACACAATGCATCCCCTTTGTTCTTGCTCTTGTATTGGAAAACTGAAGATATAAACTAGGTAAATACGAATATTAAAAATGCAAATAAGACACTAAACATCTGTCTATGTATATCTATACACATATGTCCATATAAATTGATATCTATGGAAAACAGAAATACTTATACTAAAATAAAGCTTGAACCAAATTGAAATATTTTGAAAAATATTTTGAAAAATGCTTGAGTAAAATTAAACTTTGCAAATAGTTTATGCTGTGATAACATTACACTGTAATTTTATAAAATGTGAAACGGAAGTGAAGGCTAAATTATGTCTAGGAAATATGTAGGAAATAAAAATAATTATACTATTTTTTGTAATTTTTTCCAATCATCTCATGTGGTATAATATACATGTTACATCGTGACGATGCGGCACAAAGAAATGCAAATGAATTTAAAATGCTCTTGTTCACGTACACGCTGTATTTAAACCCCCAAATTCTCAATGTAATGTTTTTATATCAGAATATTATAAATTATTACGCGAATAAAAAAATGAAACAAAAATGAATCAAGTGTTAAAAAATTTAATGCCCTTTCCTTTCTTCCTCATTCTGATCCCGTCTACATGCCTAATCTCTACATGCTAAATGCACTGAGCTGCTGTTGTGTGATTGGCTGATTAGACATCTGCATTAACAAACTGTGGAACAGTTGCGTGTGTATTTATAAAAACAATTCTGGTCACATTTAAGATGTAGCCACACAAAAAAAACCCCTGAATGCATTGGCATTATTATCCTGTAATTTAGCAAAATCATTAAAAAGTAGATAAACAGTACAACATATGCAATTCTGAATACTGGCATGAACTCAATAAACGATAACAGTTTTTGTAATTTATAAACGATATTTTGCAGTTTTATGAGGACGCAAACCAAAAAGAAGCATCATTTCAGAAGCCTGCAATCAGGAAAAAAATCAAATACATTTGTTTAAGTGAAAAAACACAAACTGAAAATCATTGTTTTCTAAACATTTTAGCACATTTAATGATGAACTTTGATTATTTTATGGATTCGAGTATTTTCAGACTGTGCTGCAGCTTTTTTAACTTTGTGTTTTTGATGTGTACAAACCATCTCGGGCTGTGCACTCGCCTGTCCTTCACCACGATGTACTGATGAGGCACCAGGCCGTGGTTGCCGTTGTGCCGGCCCTCCCACCAGTCATGTGACGCGCGCTGGAAGAGCTGTAGGGAGGCTCCCTTCTTGAAGGAGAGCTCGCGGCCCGACCGGCCCACGTAGTCGAACCTCGCCACCGCCTCCACAGCTTCACCCTCTGCCAAAGAGACAGAGAGAGAAAAGAGGAGGAGGTGAAGATAAGAGCCAGACATCGAACTGCAGGTGAACCTGAACTTGTCAATCAACAGTCCCTTAGGCTTTGTTCCGCCCACCGCTCCACCAATCAGAAAAGAGCTTTAAAAAGAGTCTTTTCTATTAATTCAGATGGAGAGATGGGGAGGAGGGAGGGGAGGCTGGGTGGGGTGTGGATGAAAGGAGGGAAGGAGAGTGGTGGTAGTGTCTCCATGGCTGCTGTTGCCGTAGCAACCACTCTCCAGCACCACCACCACCACCACGAGGGAGTACGAGTATGGGAGTGTGGGCGATTGTGTGAAGGTCAGGGGTCATGCGTACCCTCGTCGCTGGTCTGGGTCTCGGTGCCGGCGTCGGGCTCGGCCTCCTCCAACGCTCCCGGCTCGCTGAACGGACTCTCGCTGTGGGAAGAAGAAGCAGCAGATTGACACACACCCGTCCATTCAGTGTGGGAACAAAGGGAGAAACACGCACAGCAGGAGGCGAGCCCGCTCATTGGAGTCTGAGGACGTTTACGGCTACAGTAGAATGTCAAGATTCAGAAGATGGTGGGAAAAGAGAAGCTGTAGGAGGTTTTCCACAGCAGAAGGATTACTGTCTGCTCCAACACCTCGTGTTCCTGACAGGCTGCCAGGTGTCTGCTCAAACTAACAGCTCAATTTATTCAAAGGCCCCACCCTGCAGTTAACCTTTATTTATATACATTAAACACAATTAAAAGAATGCAGAATTTCCTATAAGAAGTTCCTCTTTGCAGTACATGTAGTGATATACATAGATCTACTGCTGAGTTACTGTGAGAGTAAAGGAAACCTAAAATGTTCTGGTTCAGGTTCTGCAGGGGGTTTCTTTCTTTGCCCTTTTAAGGAGCTCTGAGGTATTTTCCTCTGTTTAAAATAGCTTAAAGAGTTATCAACGCAAGCTGAACCACAGCCAGACTGTACTTTGGTGTCATTTTTACTTCCAGCAGCAGTGGGACATAAGGTAAAGCCTGTGGAAATGAAGGAAAGCTAAAAAGAAATATTAGACATTAAACAACTGCACACATCTGGAGACATCTCTACACACCCAGTGGGAAAAAAAACATCTGCCCCCTTGTGGTGAAAGCTTTAGTTAAATCCTGCAGAGGTTCATTACAGAAGGTACCTTTAAGAAGATTTGTTGTGTTTATTCTTGATAAACATCAGAATTATTGATGTCGCCGTGAAGTGCAGGTCATACTGCATGATATCAATGTGTGATTTATTTCTGCATTTTGAATTAAAGGTGAAATACCAGGGAACACGTGCTTGAAACTGTCAAAGTAAGAATTTACCAAAATATCAGAAATGAAACAGTTAATCTGAAAACATTAAAATATAAAAACAAAATTCAAGGCTGGCGAAGAAATGGGCATATAGAGGTCTTAAATCCTGTTTTGTTTTGTTATTAATAACATAAATGAATTTAATTTCCAACAGAGCGTAATAAAGGATAACATCCTGATGCTCACCAGTACTGGTCTCCAGTCATACATTTCTCATACACTGGGCCGGGCATCTCCTTGGTGTCGGGGAAGATGTTGTCATGGTGCAGGATGACCGTTTTGATGACCTCATTTACGTGTGCCTGGCAGGCCACCTGGTCCAGGGTCTCCGGTGTCGGCAGTAGGGTGGGGCCGAACACAATGGCCAGGTTTCCAGCATCCATCATGTTCTCATCGTTGTACTGGGAAAGGCTGCAGAAACGTGGGCAATGTGGCCAAACTTTACTTGTTTACAATTAAACTGTTAATTATCAAAACTGAGAGAAACACTGAATTTAGAAATTTAAAAAGTATGACTCCTTTATTAATGTTTCACTGTACACATGTGTCTAAATATTAGAAATATGGCTCTGAGGAGCAGTGAGGAAAAAGAAAAGTGAGCACTAAAAAGACTGTAAACAATTTTCCTCATCTGTCTTAAACTGACATTATTTTTATGGAGTCTAGTTTGAGAAGTAAAGGGAACTATAATTTTCCCTGAAATAAAATATCAAATCTTGCTTAAATAATAACTGTTTAAAATGAGACTTTACTAAAATAATTGCCAATTAAACTTCTGTCGATTAAGTGATTGATCACCATTTCGCTCTAATTGAGACCTACAGTGGCACAACAGTAGGTTTCTCACGTAACCATGGTTCTCTGATACTTAATAGCAACATAAAATCGTGATTTTTTTTCTGACTTTTTAATCAATAAAAGTTTTCTTCTTTTTGTCTGAATAACAGTTCACACCTTAAAATACCGAATATACCTTCAGATAAGACAAAGAAAAACCACGAGTGTTTTGGTTTGGTATTGCATTTTAAGCATTTTTGATGCTTAACTATGACTCACCAGATTAATTATGCAAAAGTCAGTTTTACACTTCTGTGTTGTTTGCTGGTTTCAAAAGGTGACAAAGCAATTTGTAGGTTTTGATTCATACACAAGACTGTAATGGAGAATACAATCTCTATGCTTTTTATTTATTTTTTAAATGGAGTCTGGTTTGAGAAGACAGCGTAAGAGTTCAGAAGTTAGTAGATTACTTACATAAAAGATTAAATAATAATTAAATAATTAAAGATTAGTTATTGATGTAACCACAGTTCTATGAAGTTTTATGAAAATTAATAAAATGATAAATTAAAATGAAACATAAATGTTTCTGAACTTCGAAGCAGCAGCCCCGAAACCTCAGAAATATGTAATTTATGATCACATGAGATTTATTAGGTTACTGCTTTATTTTTATTATTATTACTTGCTATGTTCTTTGCATTAATTTATAAAGTTTTGTGATTTTTTAGGCTTTGAAAACCTATAAAATAAATGCATCCAATGAATTTTTATAATTATTTTTAATTTAAAAAGGAAAGAAATCCTGTATTTTCTGAATTATTTTATTAAAGAATATTCTAATATCACCAAAAAGGTCCTAATATTGTTACTCTCTGCATGTTTTTTAACGTTCTCTCTTCTACTATGAAACCATGCAGCAAATTTCCTGCAAACGACGACTCCACAGCTCTTTATGTGATGCTCTGCTTTGCCTTATTATTTTAAAAAAGCTTGCCTCAATACAATATAAATACACTTCTAAAGCTAAAAGGCTGTATTCAATAAACTCTGGCATTTTTCCATTATTGCAGCTTTCATTTCAAATAGTGATTGAAATATCTTCTCTGCGCTCGACCGTGAAGCTCCTGGTTTAATAACACTGAAGCTGAATGCATTTCAGAGCCCTGCTAATAAACACACCAGTACATCACTCGCCTGGTACATCGCACCAGCTCATCACACTTCCTGTTCACACCTCCTGCCTCTCCATGCTGCTCTCTCATTCTATATTTATTTGAGAGGCTGCAGAAACAAAATGAGCTGTGTTTTATCATCTATACAAGTGTGCACTTCGAACCCTTTTCACTACAGGAGAGGCATCTCCCCACCCAGCTGGGAAAACACAAAAATGGGCAATTATCATAAATGTGAGGGCCCGGTTTTGTATAAGTGGATACTCACTGGTTGAGGAAGGCGAACAGGTAGCGCATCACCACCAGCGTCGCCCTTGGGACACCCAGCAGGATCTTACGGATACACTGCGCTCGCTCGTACAGGTTTTCTATCCCTGCAGCAGGAAAATGCACATAATCTAAAGTCATTATGAGTCCCTGAGACATCACGAGGTGTCTGTAACACGATGACACATCCTGAAACACGCCAGTCGGTGCCGCAGAAAGGGAAGCAGGCAGCTCCATGTCTCTGCTGTGGAGGGGATGGGTTTCAAAGAGACAAAGAGACACTAACGAGAAACAAAGACGAGGAAACCGAGAGGGAAAGTGACTGCGTGTGGGCTGAATAGATAGACAGAGATTCATGCTGAGCTTCACCGCAGCAGATGGAAGCTGCACAAACGGTTCAGACTCAAGTGTTAAAGCAAATGAAAGTCGAGCTTCACAGACAATCACTTGATTTGAACATTTCACTGGGACACAAATAACCAACTGTTGGATCTTTTCACATTTCACTGCATCTACACCACCCAAGTTAGTTGGAGCTCTGCATAACTTCATCCACTATGTAGCTTGTATAGGTTATACTTGTTCGCCATGTGCAACAAGTATATGCTAGCATCTAGCAACTAGTGCATGTCATTGAGTGTTATGAAGGTCCATCCCAAGGTCTTTCAGGATTTTTTTAACTAAAAGAGGGACATTGTCAATAGCACTTTAATAGTGCTTAATGAAAGTGCTTTAATTAAGCACTTTTTATAGGTAAAAAGTGCTTAATTAAAATTTTTTAATTAACCTCCTGTTAGGAGTGATAGTTGGTCATATTTTCCCATGCTTTCTCCTAAAAACACTGCCTGCTTCATCAGTGAGAATGATAATGTGGTTAAGCTATATTTGACAAGAGTTGAACGCCATTAAGTGGCAAAACACACTGAAATTTGACCAAAGTTCAGTCAAGAGAACATCCAAAATGAGCCCATCCACAGGACAAGGTCAGTGGTTTGGATTATTTGCTATGAAAAAGTCCTGATCCTTAACTTAATATAAACATCCTAATATCAATATCAAATCTTTGTGATTCTTTTCTGAATCGTTAACATATTCGGTGGATTTTTGGTTGCTCTGTGATTAAACCATTTATTTTACGGTACATTATTTTTCTGTTTTTATCATGAATGATTCAGTCTGTCTATGCAGTACTTACTGACGCAGGAGATGAGGTCATTGAACCTGTCCTTGGGAAACAAAGGGTTCTCCAAACCCCTGAAGTAGAGCTTCAACACTCCAGCCACAGAATTAATGTCATGGTTGCTTTCCTCGTCAATCAGCGGATCGTTACCTGCATGAGAGGCAGAAGAGAGAAATCCTCAAATACAAGTTTGCCGGCGTACTTATCACATGACAGTCGAGTTACCTTCCCGTTGACCTCTCACCTCTTTCAAACGAGTTCTTGATGTCATTGACCTCCACTTGTGATCCTGATACCCGGAATATGCCTTGATGCTGAAGACCTGTTGGGAACAGCAGAGGGATGGAGGTTGCACATAGTCACAGTCTAAGCCTAGCAGATCTGTCCCAAATGCTGAGAAACAAACGTTGACATAAGTTGTAGTATGAACACTTGCTAGTTTTTTATGGCGAAGTGCCAAAGACTGATTTATATATTGATTTAACAAGATAAAGTACTAATCAATGCATGAATCTTGTAGTTCATATGCCTACTGACCACTGACCACATAGAAATTGTAGTTGATAACAGAGGGATGCTAGTAGCTAGCTTCAAAAGCTATTTATTAGCCATGTGACACCAATGCCTTGGAAGCAATGCCTAGTTGATAGTATTGGATTGCTAGGGACTAGAGTAACATTCTGCCAAAAACTGGTGTTAGTTAGGATTGTAGTTCTTAATCTAGAATTGGTAGCTGCCAACTTGGGCTACTAGGTGCTATCCTAAGGATCTAATGATGAGTTACATCAGTTGCATATTCAGTAGGCGGCCAAGAAGTCACTGCCGAATAAACAACACAATCACAATGTGTATGAACTCTTGGGTTGGACTGTTTCGTGCATTTCATAGGCAGACAAAAAGAGCTTTTATTCATGGTCTCTATCTGTTATTTTGCTATTGATTACTTAAAATGTAAAATATATCACGATATGAATATTTGAGTACATTTTATTTTACATGCCACCAAAAGTACATTGTAGAACACACCATGTTGAGTATGAGGCTAAATTCAGTTTTATAGCATAATTACAAAAAAATGATTATCAGCTGCAGCTTGGGAATGACTGAATTAAAATGAAATCACTGTTTTGTACTTGTTCAGCTGTCAGGGGCTGGCTGTGATGCAGTTTTGTTGTTTGCAGAATGAAGAGAGTGAAAGGATGCCAACACGAGAGTTTGACAGTTAAGATTTAGGCGGCTTTATGTGATCAACAAAAAAGGATTTAACTGCCTCCTGCAGCACCGTTCACAATGTCCCTCTTTTAGTTTATAAGTGTAAAACACCTCTGGACAGCCCACAAATACACGCAACAACATTTCTGAACCAAAATTATAGCTGATGGAAAGCAGGAAGAAGGACTGCAGTACATTAAATTCATACCTTCCAGTCGTTTTCTTTGCTGTAACTAACAAACGCTTCATCCCTTTCTCTAATTTAGCCCTTCATCTGTCAGCATCAGCCACTACAGCATTTATTTCACATTGTTTAAAGCTGAAAAGTGACACTCACCATGTAGGTTGATGTAGCGGATGCAGCTCTCCACAAGCAAGGGTATGGCTTTGGTTGAATCCTACAAAAACGCAATTAGAGTGCAGAGTATTTTTAATTTTGTTATATTTATAAGATTCTTGAAGATCTTTTTCATGTACATTAATGTATTATGTGTAGACAGGTTGTGGACATGCACCAATCAACAGACATGCAAAAACATTACATTTATTTGGTATATCCCTTGATTATGAGATTAATGGCTCACCATAGCAGAAAAGAGAATTGTGGTGTAAATTGCTTTATTATTGTAAAACTCGCGGGGTGGTTGTAGCTCAGGTGGCAGAGCAGGTCAGCCACTAATCAGAAAGTTGGTGGTTCGATCCCAGGCTGCCTGCTGGCTGCATGCCGAATATCCTTGGGCAAGATACTAACCCCATGTTTTCCTACTGGGTAGCTTGCCATCACCAGTGTGTGAATGGGTGGATGACTGAACGTGTAAAGCGCTTTGGGGTCCTTAGGGATTGAGTAAAGCGCTATACAAATGCAGGCCATTTACTAACATGTTTATGTTTGAAATGTAGTTTTTGCTGTGTTACATTAATACACTGATATTACTACTAATGTTTTATGATCGATATTGTGTGTGCAGCTTCACTGTCCTGCTATCTTTTAAGCCAACAATTGATCAAAAAGTATGCATAAAAAGTTCAAGGAGTAATCTTTCCTGCCCCGAGTAATGTCTGACATGGTGCAGGTGCAGGGACGGGTAATACTATGGGTAAATGAATCCTAAAAATGAGTCATTATTGCTTCTTAAGCTTGCTGTTCTGAGGGCAACATTAATACACTTTCATTGCATTGTAGATGACAACCTTATTTATATTGCTAATATTTCTGCTTATTGGTTACACTCCTCTGGGCTTTCAAATCCAAATTGTAGCCTTTGACAAATTAGCAGATTGCGCTGCTGATATCTTGCACTGACTACTGTTGAGGAGAACATGAACCCCCCACCTCCCCAAATCCTCAAAACCTGGATGAGGTCAAACTTTACCTGGTGCTTGCTGTGGGAGTTCTTCCGCCCACGGCTGAAACACGTACAAAAAGGAGAAAGAAAGCAAAAGATGAGAGTTTTAGAGAGCCAAAGCACAGCAAAGAGATACAACACTTATTATCGATGCGACAGGAAAGCACCTTACCTTGTAGTCAGCAGTTCAGCTTTGTATCCTGCAAGAAAAAAAGGAGAAGATTTAAAAGTGAAGAAATGCTGATCAGAGTCTGTCTGACAAAGTACAAGACTAAAGAAGACTGAGAGAGACTCTTACCTTCTGCCAACGCTTTCTTTAATATATCGTGTTTAGCCTGAAGTTTGGAAATAAGATTACTTCCCTCCAGGTACTCGCGGAATTTCTGAATATAGGAAATCACATAAATGACAAACACAAAGGCTAAATTATACAAACTAAAATAAAGTATGAGTATGCAGAATGCAGTGATTACAATACACACTGTACATTAGTGCAAGTAAAGCAGCTAAAAGCAGAATGAACTTCACATTGAATCATCTAGTAAGCGAATGTAGAGACACCACCAGAAGATAGACGAATCTGAAATTTAAAAAATGTCATAAATTAATAAAAAAAAGCAGGACAGCATTTTGTGGTGTTATAAAGGAAACTACGTTAACAAAACACTAATATAGAAATCTAAAGTATAACTGTATTCTGCAGCTGTAACAACTTATTTGAAATCTGATTTATCTGACTAACTGTAGTCTGTTTTGGATGTCATGCCACCGTTTACTCTATACTTATTTAATATTTGCTACTTTCAAAACCGACCTTCATCTAATATGAGTAACTTGGGGTGAAAAACAGTGTCAAATAAAAAAAAACAACAACTCTGCTCTGCTGGGCTTACAGAGAAGTAGAAGAGCTCGGTCTCCTGCTGGTTCGCCCGTCTCTTGGCCAGACTGGGTTTGTTCAAGTAGCCGTCCGACACGCTGGACTTCACCGACTCGGAAGACGGGCTGTGGGTGAAGCTCTGGGAGACGTCAAAGTCGTCCAGCACCGTCATGTCCTGCAAGGTGGTCAGAGTTGCACCCCAGGTCTTCTTCACCTGAAAGGTGGCAGAAAAGTGGAACAGCATAGTAAGTATCCACGTTACATGTTACTCTCAATATGAGGTCCAAAGAGATGTCAGTGAAGATAAGGGAGGCCATCATTTGGCTGAAAACCCAGAATAAACCTATCAGTGAAACTTTAGAAGCCACCAAATTAATGTACTGGTCAGCTCAGCATCACAAAAAATTCCTGAAAGACCACAGACGACAACTATAGTGCATCATGACAGAATGATTTTCATTGTTAATCAAAACAACTTCACAACATTTAACAAAGTCAAAAAACACTTTTGAAGTGGAAGGCAGATCACTGTCAAAGTCTACAATCAAAAGACACCTTCATGAATATAAATACAGAGGATTTATGGTTACACTGGTTACACTCAAGGAAACATCTGAAAGAGCCTGCTCAATTCTGGAATAAAAGGAGAAACTGAATCAAGGTGAATTTGTATCAGAAAAGTATGGAAAAGGGGAGAAACAGCTCGTGATCCAAAGCATACCACATTATCTGTCCGACATGGTGGCGGCATCGTTATGGCATGAGCCTGTATGGCTACCAGTGGGACCAGACCACTAGTGATAGAAGCAGCAGGATGAAATGTGAAGTGTACAGAGCTGTACTCTCTCCTCAGATTTGGCTGAATGCTGCAAAACTGATCAGACAGAGCTTCTCAGTGCAAATGGATAATGAACCAAAGATAAAGAAATGCGATATTCTGCAGTAAAGGTCATGCAGAGCATCTCAAGGGAGCAAACACAGCATTTGGTGATGTCTGCTGGTCTACTGGACTCGAGTTTTTCTACCGATATTAAATGGAAGAGCAACTTTGTAAGATCTGAACACATTACTCAGTCTCAGCACAGCTCCATGGATCAATGCATCTGAATTACTGTCATTTTTTTATGGGCGTGGCTTTGTTTTCAAAAATGCCTAAGGAGGTGCAGTGTTTACATATGCTACATATGCAAAGAGTGTTTATATTTACAGCAAGAGTAATGAGTCTATGAGTGTTTTTAATTTGTGTTTGTGTGGGTTGTAAGCCGCTGAGATGTGCAGATGCAGCTCATTAATCCAGACTCCTTCAGCATTTTTATGCCCTTCGGGGTGAGTTAACAGCTGCCCTCTGTGCACAACAACAGCGAGGACACCGGCAGTCTGCAGCACCACACAGCTATCAGATGGTTCAACTTTATTTTTAGAGGCTACATATGCCACATTATCACCCCATTAAATCTGTATAAATTACCATAACTTTGTGCAAAGTTTATAACTGTTAGAAAGTTATTAATAATCAATGAGGGGTTTTGGCCACTTTTACCAGAGTCTCTATGTTGTTTTAATTCCTAAAGCTGGAGCTAAATATCTCAGATGGACAACAGGACAGATTAGTGCAAACATCAAGTAAATTTGTGTCCACAGTGATGATATTTTTTTAGCAGCTCAAAGAAATCTGTTGTTGAACTTACTGGTAGGCACTTTCTTGATCAGCGCTTTAAGAAGGATTAGGGGAAAAAAATAAGAAAAAGAGGTAACTTCCTGTACATGAGATGAGACCATAAAAATAAACACAAAAATGTGAAGTCTTAGTCCAAATACCAATAAGTGCCCCAGGTATTATTGGGCAAATCTGCAGTTTTCTTTTAGCAACGAATGATGGTGTTGACTCAGTCTCAGGTCCACCTTATATGGGCCAGATTTCAGGTGAGTTATGTCATCTTAGCCAACATTAACACTTGCAGTAACACATATCAGGCACGGATGACTTTTGAGCCACATTACAGCTCTAACTGCACCATAACGGTCAAAAATATTCCAGATTAAATTCTTCCATCTGGGATTAAACGTTAGATCAGCTTCTGTGTGGGCCTACTGAAGTTGCTTAGAAAACATGGCTTATAAACCATCTTAGTGTAGTCCTAGTTAGTAACTCAAAATAGAGTTAATGTCAAAATGGTTTTCCTGAGTTTTATGAGGTGTACTTGTGTGTCTGACCTCCTCATTTTCTATCTTCAGAGACGCCAGGCGGGTTTGAAGCTGTGTGAGGCGGAGGCTGAGCTCAGACTGGACCTGCGGCTGGGAGGTGATCTGGGCCACCTGGTATGAAACAAAAAAGAAGACAATTGGAAAATGGCTGTTCAGAGGTCTAAATTCTCTGTGGTGAACATTTAAATTTAATAATATGTGTCAGACTCTTATTTTCAAAGGACATAAAGAGGGGCAAACTGACTGTGTCGCCCATGTGGGCCTGGAAGCTGAAGTTCTGTGGGGGGCAGAAAGCAGTGGGGTAGAGATCAAGCAGACGCTGCCTGTCACGGGCAGGGTCCAGGCCCTCCACAGCCCCCTCCAGGACCTCCAGACCCGCCCTCCTGGAGGCTTCAAGGCTCAGTTCAGCTGACAGGTAGGTCCTCAGTGCCCGGCTCAAAGTGGAGTGGTACCCAAGGTCACAGCACTGAAACAAAGATGGGGATTTATTCACGAGAGGGAAAAGACCGCATGTATTTTGTAGAAATTGGTGACGTTTATTAAGAGAATTAAGAGTTGCAAGGCAATTCAAGTACTACCATAGTTTCAAGTGTAATAGATGTAACATTCGCTATGGGAAAAATCTAAAGGAATTTTATTCCTATTAACAGAGGCCCTAAAAATAATCTCATAAAAGCTCTCTCCATACATTTTAAAACTGCCTTTAAACAAATTCCTATTTAGGCTTATAAACCTAACAACCTTTTTAAGTGATGAATATAAGGTTTGAGCTACAAATACACTCTGTAATTTACTCACATCTATGATATCGGGCAGGTCGTGGATATAGTATTTGAACACCGAGGCGTTGGTGGCCTCCAGAGTCAGCAGATACTCATTTCTGGCTTTCACAGTCTTCAGTTTGTTCTCTGAGTACTTTGCCTTCCTCTAGTAAAGAAACAGACATAAAGAAGATTAAATGGTTGGTTTCTGGTTCTTGTGTACCGATTCCCCTCGTTTGTTCTGCAAATGCGATCAACAAGAAGCAAAAAATAGCTTTCATAATTAGTCCTTTCTGCTTTCAAGTCATGTTGAAATCAAGAAGTGGAAAGTATTGGATTACATAAAGAAAGTATCTCATTCTAAAATATCTCATGCAGGAACAGGTTACCCATCTGGTTGCTTTGGATGACACCTGAGAGGAAACACAGTCTCCTTTCTCTATAAAACTGTTACCTTCTCTCTCATTTTCTCCATCTTGCGGGCGGCGTTGCGTCTCTGGTGGCGCTCTTCTATCCGCAGGCCAAACACAGGCTCCACCCCTCCACCAGTCCCTGACACGCCCTTCACGCGCCCCTCCTGCCGCTCCGCCTCCCGCAGCTTGGTTTCTGCGCTGATCGTCTCCGCGTGGTACATATGATATGTCTTCATCACCTAGGCAACAGCAGCCCATAATAGCCCAATCAAATAGGAAAACAGCAGTGCGCTGCAGCCGGGGTCGACTGTCTTTTTTTTTATCCCCCCAAGGTTATCAGTGCTGCTCTAATCTGATTTCTAGTGTTTGGACAAGGAGCTTTTAAGGCCAGCGCTCTGACCTGAAGAAAAACCTGATAATTGGCAGCCAACAGGAGGCAGACTTTTTACTTTAAAGCAGGCTGGAAGGATAACGTCAGACAAAAAGCAGAAGAAAAAATGAATGGATGAGAAATGTGAGGCAGAAAGGACAATTTTTGCATTTATAAAGGAAGCTCTCAGAGCTGTGAAAAGAAGCCACTGACTTTGCTTTGACAGTTCCCTGTTACTACCATTAAAGGAACCTATTCTGCTCATTTCCAGAACCATATTTTCATTCTTGGACTCGAATAGCTCTGCAGGGCGGTGAATCAACTCTGAATCACTGCTCTGCAGCCCCTCATCCTCTGGTACTGCCGTATAGGCTTCTTTCCTCCTTCAGCCAGCTTTCTCATGATTGGCTCCTCATTGTTAAAAAAAACAGTTGGAACAGCAGGTGGGTGGGGCTTTCTGAGACAACCACATTAGGAATATCTGCTCTCTATGACACCACACAAATCCAAGAGTAGAAAAAACCTGGCTGAAACCTATTTTTTTGCTCACTGTGATTAATTGCACATGCACTGACTTCATTATTTGTAACTCTGGCCATGATTTAAATGAACATTCAAAAGATAGGAAAGCAAAAGCATAACAGGTCCTGTTTACCTGTTTAAAGCATTGAAAACAAAAAGCTTTAGACAGAAAAACTGTAATGCCGACTAATGTTTGAAAGGTAGCGTCTACTAATGTGTGAAAAACTGCAATGAATCATTTTTGATAACTGGAAATGAGGCTTTTGAAGTGGCCCACTCCTCTTTAAAGAATTGTTTTAATTCAGCCACATGGGAGGGTTCTCCAGCATAAAATACGTGTTTAAGGTCATGCCGAAGTATCTCAGTCTGATTCCAGACTATGTCTAGGCCACTCCAAAACAGCTTTTTTTTTGCAGCCAGAGGTGAACTTGCTGCTGTCTTTCGAATCGTCCTGCTGCAGGACCCAAGTGCCCTTGAGCTTCAGTGCACAAAATTATAGCTTCAGGATTTTGAGGCCGCAAACATAATTAATGGTTCTATCAGTCGTCCTGAAGCAGCAAAGCAACCCCAGACCATCATACTACCACCATCGCCACGTTTGACTGTTGGTATGATGTTCTTTTGCTGTGTTAATTTTATGTCATCTGAAAATGTATGTGTGGCAAATGTGGAAAAAAAACAAAAACCAATTCAATTCAATTATATTTGTATAGCGCAAAATCACAACAACAGTTGCCTTCAGTGCAACCAGGCTCAAAGAGGGGCAGCCATCTGCTGTGACTGGTTGGAGGTGATGGCAAATGATTTGGAGTGACTAGGAAATCAGGAAGGGGGTAAATACTTTTTCACAGTGCTGAAGATGCAGAGGTGGGAGGGGCAGTTAGTGAGCCAACAAAAGACTGTCAGACACTTGCTGTTAGTGTATTTAATGTGCCATTTTTGTGCATGATTATTGTGCAACCCATTATTGAGGAATGACCCCAACACCAGCTATAACAGCTTTAAAAACCTGATTGAAATTTTACAAGAATCCTTCCTTGGTCTGGTTTTTTACTGCTTTATTACCTGATTAACCGTAAATGAATGAAATGTTTAGAAGTGCATTCTTTTCTTGTTGCATTTGTAGACCACATAAAAATGTGTTTAACACTAACACATTAAAAAACTTGTGTCTTAAAGCCTTGGAAGAATAACTTTTGTTCCACTTACGGTGTAAAGCTCATTCAGAAGCTTCATGAGGTCTTCCTGAAGCTGGAAGAGGATCTCCTTACTCTAAAGCACACAAATGAGAAGAGAAACCTGTTACCAGCATATTCTCAAATAAAGGCATTCACAGATTTATGCACCATTTTAGCATTGTCTCTTTATACAATGACACTTACAGGAAACAATCCTCTAACAACTCACATCTTTTTGACCTGAATGATCACAACATTAACAAGCATAAGAAGGGCCCCGCCTACGTTTGAACCCGGGACCCTTTTGCTGTACTAAGTGCCAAGCCAGACGCATTAAAGGTCGTTTGAATTTTTCTCTGTGTGAAAAGAAACCAAACCACAAGGAGAAAGCTCATCAACCGATTTGGACCAGAGTAAACAAACTTAATTCATTTTAACTCCTACACCCAGAAAAAAACAAATCCTCCGGACTTTGAGGTGATAATTCTCCTTTCATCCACTTCATACTCAAATACAAGCGGAGGTCACAACTGAGAGGTATGTTTTATTTTATAAGTAGTTTCTCTGAACTCCTTTATAAGTTTGCTAAAGAAAGTACTGTATAAATTTATTATTGTATTTTATAAATAGCCTAGTTTTGACTACTGTAATTATTAATGCTTAAATCACTTAATTTTTAAGGTAAAACATTTAAAAATTCACTTTTCCCGTGATACAGCTGCTTTTTATAGTTTTTCAGAGAACAGCTGCCCAATCACATTGTCACTTTATAAATTGTTAATATAAACTACGGATTACAGAAGTGGCTCTAAGCACAAGTACCTCAGTACTGTGCTCGAGTACAGCACTAAAGTACCATTAATGTATTTTTACAGTGCTGGAAACCATCCGTGTGCGCAGACCTCTGGGGTTGTTATTTTTTCATACGGCTTCTTTAAGTCGCAGAGTTGATTTTAATAAAAAGTAAAGTCAGTATTCCCCTGAGCTCTGCTGGAGTTTGGCAAATTAAACACACACACACTGGTGTACTTTTACCCGCCTCCAACTTTAGCTCGCCGTGTTCATTATTAATCTGGCTTCCGGCTCGTCTTTTATTCATGCTAACTAAAGTGCAGCTACTGCCAGCAGCTATAAACAGCAAGACCTCCATCACATCGCCGCGTCCTCTCAGAAACTCTCCTCTGAAGAGGAAGAGACAGACAGCTGAGTGGCCATGACAACACCGACAGCCCTGTGGCCATGGCGACAAGCTCAACTGATCTTTTCTCAGCGGGCGCTATGGGAACGGGATTCATCCATCCTGGGATTCCTCAGTCATTTAGCATAATGTAATATTAATGCTGCCACATAGCTCTTTCCCAAACTGCTCGGCTGTTTAATGCATGAGACAGAAATCCAGTCTGAGAGCAGGCAGCGGAGCGCGGCTTGTTTCATTTATGAATTCATTTGTTTGTGTGTGGTCAGATTCATTTATATATCTGCTGCTGTTCAGCCTGCCTGATGGATAACCACTGTTTCTGTGCAGGGGCACACACACAGTTGAGGGAGAGGCGCTCAGATCCTTTGCTTAAAGCAGCTGCTAATCAATATTCTGATGGCAATAAAGTATGAGCTGACGTGATGAACTTAATGAGAATGAACAGCTGAGCTGAGTTTCAGCTTGTTTTTTTGCTCTCAGACTCTGAGTTTGCTGTTTTTCTTCTGATAGTGTCTCAAAAGCATTCTTAAAGGCAACTAGAGTGCATCAGTTTGTAAGTTGCATAAAATTTTGACCGAAAAGTCCTTTGATATTAAGGAAATGTAGCAATTACAGAAACATTCTAAGGAAAAACCCTTTTTTTGGAAATCATTTGAGTGAGATGGAGACAGGTAGATAGGCAAGGAGATAGTGAAAGTACCGTGGTCAAACGTTCAAAGTAACTGACAGTGCACAAGGCGGCTGAAGGAGAGAGTGCAGGCAGGGTGGAGTGGGTGGAGACAAGTGTCAGAAGTGACAGGCGACAGAGGGAAAGCAGCGAGAATGAAAGGAAAGGTTTACAAGATGGTAGTGAGACCTGCTGTGATGTTGGGTTTGAAGACGATGGGACTGACAAAAAGACAGGAGGCTGAAGATGATGAAGACATTAAAATCTTCAATGGGAGTGAGAATGCAAAAATAAATGTGAAGATTTGACTGGTTTCATCGGAATAATGTAACGACACAAGTCAGCACAACACTAACTTTTTTAGACTTTTCTGTTTTGTTTTTGATACTAACTCAAAAAAAACAACTGCTTATTGATCTAATGGTACTTCTTTAACTTCAGCTTAGAAGAATCCACTGTGGTGCTATTGTTACATATTGAATAAAAGTGAAAACTTAAAAGTTGTGTAACAATAATGTCCTAAAGACAGGAAATCGACTTTTCTGGTGCAGCAACAAACCTCATTCTGTCGTATGTAAAAAATATTCCTGCACTGATTTTCATTATTCTTAGATAAATAAGGTTTTTACGACATATCAACAGAAATATAATTATGAGACCAGGCTACATTCATTTATTTGACAAAGTAAACAAAATTAGTCTAAAGATGCTCCCGAGCAAATACATACAAAGCATTAAAAATAAAGACCTCTGTTCTTTTAGAAGTGGAGAAACCTTTACTAACAGACTAACACATGAAGGATATTTTGTTTGCATAAATATCAAAGTATATAGTGATGATAATCTTGCTCACCCTCTTCAGCAGGCGGGCCGAGTCCTCGCTAATGTGTGTGAGGCGGGATATGACGTTGTTTAGGTAGAGGTCACTGAGGGTGGCATGGTCCTTACTCTCCCTCCTCACCTGGAAAACAGAGATTGGTATGAAAGAATGTACTAGTAATAATAATAATAATAATTAATAACAACAGTAGCAATAATAATTTACTAATAATAATAATCCTTGGGGAATTATACAAGATTCTGAGAACTATTCTATTCAGTGCAAAACTGTAGGTAAAAAGACTGAAAAAGAATAAGTGTATTTAAAAATAAATAAATGTGGTTTTAAAAATTATACAATGCATAGAAGCATTAAGGGCAGACACACATCTTTAGGACATGACTGGACTTAACGGAACGCCATTTCCTATAGAACAGCTATTGCACTCCTTTATTTACAGCAGAGTTCTGATGGTCCACGGGGAAGAAGCTGTTTTTAGCTCCGGCTCTTTATGTATCTGTACTGTCTGGTCTGTCTGGAGGCAGCAGGTTGGACAAGTGCAGTCCAGGGCGGGAAAGGTTTTGCATTATTTTCTTTGCCCTGCTGCGATACAGAGAGCTGGAGATGTCCTCTAGAAAGGGCAGCTGATGCTTCTCTGGGTGGTGCTGATAAACCTCTGCTGTTACCACACTGTGATGCAGTACACTCTCAAAGTGGAGCGTTGGAAGGCCACCAACAGTTTCTCCCTCTGTGTAGTTCCTTCAGAGCATTCTCAGTAAACCTGGTCTCTGATGGGGTTACTGCTGATTCTCCACGATGTTGGTTCCCATGAATTTGAGGAAACCCTCCTGACGTAGAAGAGGGCTAGCAACACCCAGATAGCTCTCTGTATGCTGACTCACCTCCACATATGAATCAAACTTTGTCGGAGGTTTCATCCTGTTAAAAAGGAGTTTTTCCTCCCCACTGTTTCCAAGTGCTTGCTCAAACAGGACTGCCTGATTGTTGAGGTTTCTCTCTATTATTTAAGTTCTTTACACTAGTCTCTTGAGGCAACTGTTGTTGTGATTTGGTGTTATAAAAATATAATTGAACTAAATTAAATATGTGTACAAGGCGTACAGGAGAACTCAGCACACAGCTCTGAGGAGAGCCAGTGCTAAGTGTGATGGTGGCCAGCATTCACCGTTTGTGGATGGTTGGTAAGGAAGTCTTTAATCCCAGTACAGATGGGGGCGAGGGGTCTAGGTCACATATTTTACCAACCAGTATATACGAGACGATTGTGGTGAAGGTGGAAGAGCATTCCAGGATAATTTCCTGGGTATTCAAAATGGCTCAATGAAATCTGGAGGGCTGTTTGGTGCATGAGCTCACTCGTGCAGGTCAAAGTTAAGAGGGAGGCAGTTTTTGATGTATTGAGATACAAGTCTCTCCAGACATTTCATGACTACTGATATAAGTGCTATTGGTCTGTACTCGTTTAGACTGTTGATGGCTTGTCTCTCTGGGACAGGAATTGGGAACGTGTCAAGGAAAGATTGAAAGGATTGAATAAAACCTCTAATAGTTGGTGAGCACAAGCTTCAGCCACTTTGCTAAGTACAAGATCGAATGCAACAGCTTTTCTTACATTTAACAGCACATGCCTCATTGTATATTCATAGCTCAGAGATTTCAAAAAGACTTTGAGGAGATTCACAAAACCATAAACTAACCTGATTTAACAGCAAATACCAACAGTTGACTGGTGAGAGCAGATTCTGGTCCTTTCTGGAAGAGGGAAAGTGAGAGATGCCTTAAACATAGCAAAAACACTCATTTATACAACTTATATGTGGATTATTAAAACTGTGTGGAGAGGATCATTTAGATAACAGATAAATGCATTTGAGTTCAAGCCCTTAATATCCACTGTTGGCCTTTTCTTTTCCGTTAAGTAGCTATCCTATGCTTCATTGACAGATAGTAAAGGTTTGAACAAACTCCCCGGTAAACACATATATTAGATCAGTGGTTCCCAAACCACTGATCTAAAAATGTTTGCGCCCCCCCACCACCCGCACAAACACATCCTCCAACCACACACATCCATATTTTGTTTTCAAACTCCATTGCGGTTTATTTCACACCTCAAACATTTAGTAATCTGTTTCTGATGTGAAATAAAAATTTATTTTAAAATTTATGTGAAATAAAAGTATTTAAAGATATTTTGTGCTTCATTTTAAGAAATTTTCTATCAACAGCCTGTATTTGAATGCAAAATTCTGAATCGTATTTTATTTTTATTTATATCGTTACATCATGACTTTATTCATGACCTAAATGTATAACGTCCAAATACCCAGGGGCCGATGTATGTTATAGGATATATAACATTTTTTAAAGAACAGAGAGCAGTAACTAAAAAAAACACCAATGCCTTTTTCTTTTTCTTTTTTAAATGGGGGCACATGAGGACCAAAAATAAACAAATATCAAGAAAATTGGCAAAGATAAGAAAAAATTATAAACTTATAACCAACAAATATTAAATATCTTAATATTGGAAAAGTTTTATTAAATTTGTTGTATTAAAATACATTTAAAGTACCTCGCGCAAACATACTTATTCTGAGTGGAACTTTTCAGAATCATGTATATTCAATTATTTTATCATTGTAGCCATTAATTATTTTTCTTATTTATATATCACTGGGAGGTTTTATATATATTGAAGTAATTTATCTGCAAAATAATAACTTACTATGTGGTTAATCTTATTCTGGAGGGGCAAGAGCTTTAGCTACAATGCTAATAGAAGCTATCAAGCTTTTTAAAAAGCCTACTTAAAACACTTTTCTCCACAGTTTTAAATGTTTCTTATTGATGTGAAGTGCTATAAGGCAGCGGTCCCCAACCCCCGGGCCTTGGACCGGTACCAGTCCGTGAGTCGTTTGGTACCGGGCCGCGAGAGTTGAGGCTCAGGTGTGAAATGTATAGTTTTCAGGGTTTTTATCGGTTTTCAGCGTTATTTTGTTATCGTTTTTATCGTTTACTCGGTTTTCCTTGGTCTTTTCACGTGTGTTATGAATAAATTTTCCGGTACTAGTTTTATTTTGTTGTATTTATCCGCAACACCTTAAAGGCCGGTCCGTGAAAATATTGTCGGGCATAAACAGGTCCGTGGCGCAAAAAAGGTTGGGGACCGCTGATATAAGGGATTATTAAAATGAATTAAAATGAATAAACTTGATTAATATCTTTGGTTCAAAAAACATGGGAAAGTAAGTAAGTAAATTAGCTTAAGCTTAGGCTAACAGCTAGCAATAACCAACTCAGTTTTAAAGCTCCAAAAGTTATAAAAAATGAATATTTATGGTAAAGTAAATCCCTGATATGTCCCCTTTCAGTAAATACATTTTTGTGTGTTTCATTTAATACACAAATATGTGCCCCCCGAAACATGCAAACATGCATGCGTACTCAGGTAAGCAGGCCTACTTGTATTGCTGATGATCTTTCGTGCTGCGTGTTTTGGCCATGAACCTCTCGGCTAGCTTCTCCAGGTTTCTCGAATACTCTGTTTCGATTTCAGCCTTCTTCCTGAAGAAATCCTGGAGGTCCTGAAGCAGCTGGACCCGCATCTCTGTCTGCTGCTCCAGACAGCGCTGCTGCTCCACCAACTGGGTCCGCACATCTGCACACGGATAATTAAAAAAAAACCAAATATACTTAACGAATATTTGTTTTCGCAATCGTTTCTGTCCGCTGGTAAGTTAGACCTAGTTGTGTGGAAAATTCATAAATATATACTAATACTACATACACCTATACAAACCAAAATGAAGCTTGAGACTTGGCGACTCTTCCAGAGTTTTACAGATTAAAAAGAAATCTGTAGGATCACCTTCTTTTTCTCAAAATTAAAAACATATCATAGTGATGCTGATGTAATGCAGTTGTTACATCATGTTGTTTCTGTTGGCTGACTTTATATAAATAAAAATATAATAAATATAAATACATATGTGAACAAAGGTCTGACTCTTCACATCCTTCACATTTAAAATAATCAGACATTCAAAGACCGGAACTGTTGATGCTGAGATAAAGCAGCATTTATTTTAAATAATGAACACATGCAGTGTCCAGGAATTAAGCTAAACTGAAAATAAGGGTTGCAGTGATTAACTGGAGATTGCCTGAACTCCAGAGCAGTGTCTGCAGAGACCTAGACGTGAGATCAAAGATTGCATCATCCTGCTCCAACCACATCCTCCATGTAGCATCACCTGCCTTAACCTGCTCTGCACAGTGATTCAAGCCACTGGATGGGGCAGACTCAAACAAAGGAGTATCACACTGAAACCATCAAATATTTTACATAAATTTATCTTGCACCATGTCACTCCTGATTCAGAGTTTAATATGCAGATTATATTCTATACTTACTGTAGTAAATGCTTTAAAATGGTTTCAGTGATGGTAAATTTGATCACAGATTTGTCAGTCTACCAGCCACATATGTCACTGAACTAGAAGTGATATACTACTGAGCCCACTTTGACCTTGAGACTGATACAAGCAGTCTAAAAACAACTTCAAAAGAGAAAATCGTGATCCCAGGAGGACATGAGCACACTAAGACGTGAACAGGTCAGATTTAAATAGACAGGCACTGGGTAGCAGCTGCTTAATGATCATCTAATCAGTTAATTTGGTCAACAGAGAGGCAACCACTGAGAGACAACTCATTTTTTTTATCCCTTTCATCCAAGAGAATGATTTAAAAGTGTACAATGCACTTGCCCTTTTTTGTAAGCTCAGCCGCTGATAACCAGGCATCCCTGGCTTATTTCAGCTTGGATTTCCAGGAGATTGCTTGTAGTTGTGGTTGTCCTCAAAATCATTCAGCTGCCTCTGCAACAGTTCTTTCAGCACTGTTTGCTGAACGCTCTCTTTAAAAGTGGGACTCACTGGAGAGGCAGCTCGTTATTGCTTTATTGTTTATTTGCCACAAACTGGGCCTGTATTTGCAGAGGAACGCCTTTTATATGTTATTAATGTTATTAAGAGAACACAGATTTCTCCTGCAGTGAAAGAACAAAGTCTATCGCTTAGGCGACCGCTACAGTCAAGATAATGAGTTTAATTGATAGGTCTGGTTCTGGTTTAACATGCTAAACTGCAGCATTGATTAACTTTAATTAACATTGCTTAATTTTCCTATTCTTCCTCATCTTCACTCTCTTTGTCTGTTCTACCTCGTGCAACTGCTGATGAAGATGATGACCATTTTTCCTCTGAGGAGTCACCTTGGACGACATCCTGTGACCGCATTAAAATCATTATACCTAAAAACCCACATTGCAAGCACACACAAACACACACTTTGAGTCCTACAGCGTGGTAAAGCCTGGCTGCATGCTTCACTGCTCGTGCCATTTCAGAGCTCGATCAATCTGCAGCAGCAGGAAGAGCGAGCACAGAATACACAGTAACTCCACCTGTCTCTCTCACACACACAAAACACACACACCAATCCCAGGGCTCTCTATCCACTCCAATACCTGTTGTCTTGGTAACCACACACTGTGTGTGAACCATGTGATGAGGAAGGTGAAGACAAGAGCTTGCATCTGCCGCATCGACACACACACACACACACACACACACACACACACACACACACACACACACACACACACAGGGGTGGAGAGTTTTATAGACTGACCATTTTTCTGTGGAAATCCATAAAAACATGTGCAGCAAGCAGTGTGTGTGTGTGTGTGTGTGTGTATTGATTCTGGCATTGTTTGATGTTGTTTGCTTACTAATTTAAAATGGCTGCCATCTCACGCTGCTCTCACACATTGTGTTGAGCCACAACAATTTCATATGAATGAATGTCTGCTCCACTGCTCCGAAGCTGCTTCACATCTTACAGGGGCAGGGGGGAGAACACTCTGTTCTGATTGGCCCGATGGATCAGCGGTTTAATTACTTCTTTAAGTTGGTGTCGATGCCACGTTCACTATGTGTCCTTTAAACGCTAATTATGAGCAGCCAAGTGGAGAAGAAAGGTCTCTAATGTGCTATTCCGGGTCTAAGACATCGGAAGTGTGGCAACGGGGAAACAAGCTGCTACTGAAAACCATAAATGGTTTCATAATAATAACAACATATTAGATTCTGGTCTGTTATGTGGATTCATGTCTGGCTCCAGAAGGGGGCCACAATTTCCTGCTTCCAGATGATTTTATCCAGCACTAGATTTCAGAATTTCACTTTCACTGAGGTTTTTTCAAATGGAATTCCAGGATTTCTGGGCAATGAGGGGAGATCCAGGAAGTGTTGGAGGGATTATACATCTATCCTGGACTGGAAACAGGAAGAAGCAGATGTGGATTATGCTGAAGAGAATATTTTAGGAAGCCTGCTGCCATTATAACTTTGGATATGTGGAAGATCATATGATGCTAACACTCATATCAGATTATCTATGCTAATCTTGGGTTCCTGGTTTCAAAAATAATGTCTATTTTGTTCCATCATGTCTCATTTTTTCACAAGTGGCAATTCTAAACACGGGCCAGATTTCACTAGCTGGGACTACATTCTCATTTTAGGTTTGACAGCATTTCTAGTAGGTGATGGCAAATGGCTTGAATAGAGACTGAGGTTTGGGGGAGGCCTCAGAGGGGACTGGTAGTGTCTCCCAGGCCAGACAGATCCCCAGAGAGGGCATCCCCTAGAACAGGGGTTTCCAACTCCAGTCCTCGAGAGCTACTGTCCAGCAGCTTTTAAATGCATCTTTGTTCCGACACACCTGAATCAAATGAATGGCTTGTTACCAGGCCTTGTTGCCAAACTTGATGGCATGCTGAAGAGGTGATCCAATCATTTGACTCGGCTGTGTTGACAGTAGCTCTCGAGGACTGGAGTTGGACACCCCTGCCCTAGAACCAGTAATGCTTGTATGTTACAAAGGTTGAAGACTGTTCCAAAAAATATGACTGGCAGGCAGGCAGGTTTGATAAGCAACGATAAGCAATCATTTGCAATGATAAGCAACCCGTGACCTTAATGGGGTGGTCAGGGATTCCATTGAATGGCGCATGTGCTGGAAAAATTTGGAAGGAATGGCAGGAGAAGAGATCAGAAGAAATTCTGGACGATGACAGACATTGATAGAGGAATAGCGATGCGACTCAACTCTTAACAGAAACTCTGCTGCTGGGCGCATGCTGGGATTTTTGATGCTCCAGGTAATGACCCAACGGCTTGTGAAGAAATGTGAGTTTGTCTTGAAGTAGCTGTCCTGAATGACTGTGTCCAGGAGAGAGGGTTTAAGTGATGCTAGTGAAAGCATTTGAGAAGTGAAGGTATGCCTTGAGGAATTATGCACACTGTGGAGTCCGGATCTCCTAAAAAAGAGGCGCAGCTTTTATTTGTGTGAGAAAGCAAGAAAATAGGGAGCAATGGCAGAGAAACTGACAACGCAGTGCCAAGAAAAGTTTGCTGCTGTTTACTGGAAAGGAGGGATAGTGGAGCAACAAACTGGCAACCCGGTGCCAGTTTGCAAATGATGGACAGATGGCAGAGAAAGAGAAAGTTTGTCCCTCTCTCTTTTAGGACATGTTGTAACTGGGCTACTGTCCAGCCTGAAACCTTAATGGAAGGATATTTTCGAGTTTCGAGTTTGTCCTCTTTAAATCGAGTTTCGAGTTTGAGATTTGAATCTGCCAAAGGAAGGGACTGAGATACTTGGGTCGAGGCTTAGAAAAACCTCTTGGCTTCAGGGACCAAATTTTCTTTTCACAGACATCATGAGAAGGATATTCTTTCATTCTTTTAAATGGATTTCAGTTAAAGTAACATTTTTAAACTACAAGGTGGGCCATTTATATGGATACACCGTAATAAAATGGCAATGGTTGGTGATATTAAAGTCCTATGTGAGGGGGCAAACTCCTCAAGATGGGTGGTGACCATGGTGGCCATTTAGAAGTCGGCCATCTTGGATACAACTTTTGTTTTTTCAATAGGAAGAGGGCCATGTGACACATCACACTTATTGGTAATGTCACAAGAAAAACAATGGTGTGCTTGGTTTCAACGTAACTTTATTCTTTCATGAGTTATTTACAAGTTTCTCTTTGTTCACAGCCATTGACATGTCGAAGAGGTTAACACGTGAGGAGCAGAACGAAATTGCGTTGATATCGGGTGAACGCAGTAACCGGGTCATTGCAGCAGATTTCAATGCAAGACACCCTACGAGACCACCCATCTCCCATGCTACAGTTAGCAAACTGCTTGCTAAGTTTCGTGAAACTGGTTCCAAAATGTGGACGCAAGAAAGCCCACAGCGTAGCACTCGCCACATGTCACTGGAGAGTGGCATTAGTCGAACATCCCTTCGGCAGATATTAGCTACTCACAAATGGCACCCTTACAAACTCCAGCTACTGCAGCATCTCAACGAGTATGATCCAGATCCCAGAGAATAAAGTTACGTTGAAACCAAGCACACCATTGTTTTTCTTGTGACATTACCAATAAGTTTGATGTGTCACATGGCCCTCTTCCTATTGAAAAAACAAAAGTTCTATCCAAGATGGCCGACTTCTAAATGGCCACCATGGTCACCACCCATCTTGAGGAGTTTGCCCCCTCACATATACTAATGTGCCACAAACAGGACTTTAATATCACCAACCATTGCCATTTTATTACGGTGTATCCATATAAATTGCCCGCCCTTTAGTGCCAAATCACAACAACAGTTCTCAAAGTGTTTTATATTGTAAGGTACAGACTCAACAATAATAAGAAAAACCCCAACAATCAAACGACCCCTTTGACCAGACACTTGGTGACAGTGGGAAGGGAAAACCCTCTATTAACAGGAAGAAACCGCAAGTGCAACCAGGCTCAGTTGAATAACTGCAGTCACTTTTCACCTGTGCTAGTTGGTCATTCTGTTCAGTTAAATGAAACCTTTGAAAATATACAACTATGCAGAGAAAAAAAGGGCAGTGTTAGTAGTTATTGTTTATTATGCTATTACACTGACCGGTTTGAAATTTACCATTTTTGAAACCTCAAACTTCATCATCCTTTTGAAAGCAGATGTGACAAACAAGGAGAAACCCAGCGACACTGCACGTTCACACAGCAGCAACTTGTTAATCATAACCTGCCCCACCATATGATTAGCAAGTCACTACCATATGAGTCACACCGTATGAGTCATACACCGCTTTACTCTATAAATGGGACCACATTTTACAAAAGGAGCATCATTTTGTGTTCAATAAGACTTGAAACTAGACAGCACCAGTGTGTTTGATGGGCTACACTCCCATACATCCCACTATATTGCAACTGAAAGAAAAACCACTGGATTCTCGCCAGACTGAACATTTTTAAAGGATAGGACTTTTTATTTAGAGGTAAATGTAAGCTGATGCAGTATTTATTATTTATAACTGTTTTGTGCAGTCGTACATTGAAATGAGAACATACAACCACATTTTTATCCACTGATTTATAGTAGTAATTATTAATGGCAACGACTGAAATATATAATTAGAAAAAAGGGGTTTTGTGAGTTTCAAGTGGTTGTTGGTAGCTAACTTTAAAAATATAGCCTTTTGAAATCAGATGATTCTTAGTGACAGTTTTATAAATACAAAGCCAGATTTGATTTAAGAGCTCACAAACAGAGTGACCTTCACAATGTGATAATAAAATATTAAAATAATGTTATCCAACATCCAACTTTGAAAGTTTTAAATACTGCAATATTCAATTTATCCAACAATATTAAACTTTCATTATTTACTAGTTCGGGTACAGTACAAAGTAGGAAATGTTTAAGTTAAGGGTCTATAACATAAATAATATAGATATAAATATAATATCGACAATAAAAATCAAAACTTTTCTGTTATTTTTAAATGTTATCTTTAGTTATACACACTCACATATGTTATCACCATGCACACACTTTCTCGCTACTCCAACACCAAACACTGAAACATGATGCAGTAATTTTCTTTATTTCATGAATAAAACAAACTGTAGGAGGCTCTTTCTTTGCTCTTCCTGGAAATCCATTTCACACTTTCCACTGGGATTTCTGATGCCACATCAAAGAGTTCAAACGCTAACTCTGCCTCCAAAATGACGTGAGACTGCGTCTTTACACAAACGTGCATCAAAGGCAGTGATACGACCTTTTGTTGAGTTAAAGTCCTCCTTGGATTAAAACTTAACTGCAATCAAATTTAAATAATACAAATATTAAACAATATAAAGACGCATTCAAGATGAACTATCAATTATTTTTATTTCTGTTGTACCTTTTGTTGAGTCTGAAAGTCAAAATCAGAATCAGTCCAGCTAATTTAACTACAATTTGAACCTGGAATTTTATTGCTCATTTAAAGAATAATTTTTAAACATATACATAATTTTATATGTTCATATTTCTCTAAATCCCACACTCCCCTCTGCAGTCCATCTCAAGCTTTTTACATGAAATTTATTCATGGTCACCTGATATGCTAGAGGCACGGCCAAATTTTATAAATTCAGTTTTGATCAACACGTGTACAGAAGCCCTCTGCTGCACAGCTGAGGCTCCTGCAGAATATTTCAGGATTATGTCAAAGTGACTCGATCAGTTAAGAATTGATTAAAACAAGAGGAGCTAAGGTGTTAAATTTTAGCTGTGCACAACCTTTAGCAGCTAACATCTTCGTATAGTCTTCTGTGTTACACTTCTGCTCTCCTGCTTTGCTTGTTTTCTACTCCAGTCACCTGCCTGCAGTCATATGACGTCCTGCTGTGACGAGCAACTTCAATGCCACGCAGTCTCAAGGAAGAAGACCTTACAATGTAGAACATGGCAACTTTCCACATTTTCAATTCCAAACTCTCCTTTTGCTTTATACATCTATTAACAGAGTTCTTCTACTGCAAACGAACATTGAGACAATTTACAGTAAATTCCAGGATTCCAACCCTGCAATCCAATCCATGTAAGATTTATTTTCTAAACGATAACTGTACTTGTTTTTGTGAAAAATGTCTGATATGTGTTTGAAATGGCAGCAGAGCACATTGTCTGCTAATCAGAAGGTTGCTGGTTTCATTCCTGTTAGATAGACCGCAAGCATAGAAAAAAGTGCTTGTATGAATGTGTGTGAATGAGCTTCAAGTGCTCACGCAGAGTAGAAGAGCCACTTATAAACAGAAATAAATAAAAAAAGTATCTAAATTCAACATTGGTTTTGTAAGTAATGAAAATTGTTAACTAATCTGTTACACTACTTATTATATTCCTTTCACAGTACTCTGTAATGTGACCTGAAATGCACTGTCACATAATCACCTGTTAAGAATATTAAACTAAAGCTACAGTCCCACACACTGACGTAAATCCGGATCCGAATGAGGACACACAGGATCTTTCGTTTCTTTGAACACAAAGCAAAGCTGAAAACTAGCCCAAAGACACTTCAAAGCGATCGCCACAGAGATTCTACCGTGGAAACAGAGACCGGTACAAATGGAGGCTGCAGGCCTGACTGCTCATCACTGCCTCTGTTATGCTTATTTTATGGTCCTGTGGTTGTTTCAGTCTGGGGAGGTTTTTGCCAACAGAGATAAGTTCACAAACACGCTCTGTGCCAGTCCTCCAGAAACCCAACTGCAAATTTCTCAACATGGATGAATGTAGTTGTTGGCAAGTGGGCAAGAAAAAGGAAAGGAGCGACAGTGGAGTTCACCAGGAATGTGAGACGCAGGAAATAAACACCAAAAATAAAAAAGTACAGCATGGAAATTTCAAACAGTGGCTAAAGAGGAGATTTTGTTTTTAACTGTTGCTCTCTGTATGTTATAACTTCGCTATTCTCCACAGCTGGCTTACAGACCAACAACAGCTGTAGCAAGAGTGGCCCACAGACCAGTCGCAGCACATAGTTCATATACTGCCTCCATCAACAACTCTCTGCAGGTAGACCGGCAGCCCTTAACTGCCAACACTAAAGCATAATTTAGCTGTTACCCGTTGAAGATCAGGCTCTGGCTGCAGGACTGGGGTCCGCATGCAATCCTTACATCACTCATGCTTTCAAGGCGACCCCCCCCCCTCCTTTTTTTCTTTTTTCAGCATAAGTAACAGCATAATTGTAACTGTAATGTGATTACTGAATTTAGAACAGTACCGTTACACTACCATGTTACTGAAAATGTAATATGACTACAGTAACGCATTACCGTGTAGTGCATTACACCCAACACTGTTAATCAATGAGCAAAAAAAGTGGGGCTATTATTTTGGTGATATTGCAAAATAAAAATCAACAAATCCAGATTTGTTCCAAAATTAATCAACATAAGACCAACTACATTAACCCTTTGCATTAAACCACATCAGTTAAGAACAACTTCTTTTAATATGTAGCAGTAACAATTTAAGGTAATAATAATTTTTTTAAAAGCCAGACAACCCTGAAGAAAAATCTTTAAAACCAGCCAATACCAAAGAAGGTTGCTTGAAGAGAGTATGATAATTAGAAACATTCCCATCTCAGGTTATATCAGGCAACACTGAGTCTATTCAACAATGCAACACAAAGTTGTTTTACAAGCAAAGATTTAAAAGGAGGGTACAATCTGGTTTATTCTAAAGAGAAGAACACAAAGCCTTACTTTGTCTAATATGACAGGAAACTAAGTGTTGTTTGGATTATTTGCATTTTTGACTATAATCAGTAGATCTAAAAACCAAACACTTCGTGATGAATTAACGAAAATGTCCAAAAGAAGATGTCTGTGTTTCTGTCTGTTTGCTTTATAGGAATACAAAAATATGAGGCTTGCTTTTGCAGAAGAGAAGGAGGATTCAAACAGATCCACCGAGGAGGCGAGATTATATAAATGAAACTTCTTGGCTGGGATCACAGTCAACTGAGAGTGAAAGAGGATATCCGCCGTGCGTACCTTTTGATCTCTGAAATGCCTCTTCTTAGAAACCTCCTCGCGTGTCCTCGTAGCACCCCGATGACTAGACTCACCCTCTTTGATCAGACGAGCTACAGTCAGCGCAGAATAACGTAGTAAAACACTGACAAAGGGGAAAGCATGCAGGAGTTACCTAGAGTGTAAAGAATTTGTCTTGTTAAATCTGTGAACTGATTTGATCTGAAAGCTCCCTGGAGCTCGTTTTATTCCTTTTGCACCGGGGATGGCGTGCTCGGGTCATGCACAGTCAGAGGTCAGAGCAAAAAACCACAAAATAAGAATGATGTGAATGTATAATTATTGATACATCCATTTTATTTGTTCAAAGCGACCTTTATTAGAGTAAAAGTCAATTTAAATGCTTCTTAATCGCATGAAAACTTTTACGTTTGTGCATCTACACACCATCAGCATCATCCTAAATTTAGATTACCTGCGTCTCTGTTATGGAGTCCTGGATAAAGTTAAGTGAGATTAATTTTTTATCACCTTTGTTGCTCTGTGTTTGTGAGATTAGAGCATGGACGAGATCCCAAACGGCTGAGAATTGAAAAACAAATAAAGTAGAAAAAGACTGGTTTATGCACAAAAACCTGCCTTTTTAGTTAGTTTATTTAAAATTAGGACTTTGTGTCAAAGAACAGACCTGCATTGACCCACAAGGCTGTCTTTGTCAACAAACAGAACAGAATACAACATATTTTATTAAAAATTCAAGTTTATGTTTGAACACTGAAAAAAATCTAAATCTACCAGTCGTCACAGTTTTATATGGAACAAAATGAAAAAGTACTGCATGTGCCCACAAATAGTCATGTACAATATACAATAATAGTAATTTTAAAAATAAATCAGCCAAGTGAAATGACTCATTTTAGAAAAAGGGGCTTTAAAAGATCTTCATATTTAAAACTGGGCCACAGTAGTCTGTAGGTTGGTAATGGCTTACGTACGTTAAAACGATCTCCAGGGGCTTTATTCAGAGTAACAGCCCTTCTCGGTTGGTCTCCTTTCTCATCCAGAAGAGTGTGTTCAGCTTTGGCGAACTGGGTGTTTAACTCACTAGGCTCAAAATGGAGAAAGAAGCTAACAAGTAAATCGAATAAACCCTACTCTGAAAGCTTTGGAAAAGTGATGTGGAAGTAAATTGGTGCATGTGTCTTGACTTAATTCTGTGGTTTCTCTCTACCAGCTTCTCAAACACTGAAGATTTGTTTTGTAACACAATCAAATGTGAACTATTTTGCACTCTGAGAATTTGCAATGCGATTTCACCATTCTATACATTTTAGAGACCAAATTACTCCTCTTTCTGTTTCCAGTTGGCTGACTTCCTCTTTCTTGTGTACTTCCTTAAAATGGCCGAAGACATCTTTCAGATGGTTGATGAGGCTTTATGAATTATTCTTCAAGAATTATTAATCATGGCGACTTTTATCTATCTTGACCCTTTCTTTGTTAATTTTATGGAGAAACCTTTTCTGTGCAAAAGTTGCATTCGCATGAGCTTTCATTATGTGCTTCTAAAATTGGAGGCACTCAGACTTGTTTCATGCATCTGTGCAGTAATGGCAACCTGGCAGTGAGAAGATCAGGCCAGCTTCAACAGGCGCAGTGAAACCCTGAAATGGCCTTTAGGGAGCTATTTGATTGATCATCATTCTGCAGCATGATAATGAGCCTCACCATCCAGCTAGTCATAAAGAACTGAACTACCTTCAGCTACAAAGAGTCCTACTACTGATTTTTCAGGCACTCATAAGCTATTTTCACACATGAACTCTGGAAAATGGCTGGACAATCTGGTCAATAAAGCCCAATGTTGTACACAAAACAGGACAGAGCCCACTTCATGCTGGTTCTCAATACTGGAAATGCACAACTGGACATCACAAGAACTTTGTGCAAGAGAGCTGGGAGGTCAAAAATGGTTTAATGTTCAAACGGACTGTTTAAGAACAGCTTTGGAGTAGGACTGGAATGGCACAAACAGACTGAAAGCTGAGTGTTGTGAGTTCTTTGTGTGAAAGATCCAGACACTAACAGTAAGAAACAAAAAAGAGCTAGAAAGAGTAGTAGTACCATCGACATTCTTCTGCACTTTTATACTGTTGTGGTGAAATCTGGGAACCCATTGATTCAGTCTGGTTACCGAGCATCTTGGACTAATAGCCAGTGTTTCGGGACTTCCAGGGCATAAAGATCGCGATCCAACACACAAAGGTGTAAGCTCTACAAGTAGAAATTTTATTCTTTTGGAACATCAAGCGTGGACATCGCCTGTCTGGACCGAAACTTCCTGCCTGTTAATAGTTCAACTCTGAATGCAGAAAAATATTTTTAAAAGGGTTAAATCCTCATGTGATAGTTGGCAATGCTTTTGATATCTTTTGTCACCACATGGATAGCTTACCTGCATACACTGATATCTCGCTCAAGCAAATCAAGACAAACAGCTACAAATTCGAAATTTCATGCATCATCTAGAAATTCTGCATATTCTTCCGATTATAGAGAGTAAGTGTAGTTCAAAAAGGGTAGGAGAAGGCAGGAGGAGGTTTACGACACCATCTGACCATGTGATGTGCAGCATCAGTGAGGTTGAGCCACCTTCATGTCACACTTAAAGGAACTGCTCGGCCATGAAAACCCATGCAATGAAGCTCCCGGCACACGTTTTTTTTGTTGCTGATGTTAATGTCAGAGAAGGCTTAAAACTGCGTAGTTATGGAGTCAGCACAACTCCGCTCTGTAACTTTACCTGGTCTACATGGCCTGAACTAAACAACGCAGAAGCACTGGAGATGCTTTGGCCCAAGGTGTACCCTGCCTCTTGTCTTATTACAGATTGGAGAGGATCTGGTCTTTAAGGACCCTGAACTGAATAAGAGCTTAAGAAAAATGGATGGTTCCTGTCCCTGGAGCTATTTGTACTAAAACTGCTATCTGGGTGGGGATCTCTAACCAACATATTGTCCCTATAAAGTAAACAACATGCTGCTAAAGCTGACATTTTAATACATTCATATCAGCAGTTTTGTATTTCAGACTTAGCTCTGTAGATACAGGAAAGTGGATGGTGCCAGAGTATTTACTGAAAGGTTTAAGATCTTTGCACAGATCAAAGAAATCTAATTCTTTAACAATATGCTGAACAGTTTTCTGCCTCTGCTACTGTCTCTTCTATCGCACACTGCCCTGAAAATGCAGAGACAAAACTGCTGCAAGCCCTCTGTGCTGACCTGCCGAGCACCTTGAAAAGTGACTTTGTGCCATTATCCTTCAAACCATCCTCACGCTTGCCGTCCTATAAATACAGAATGTGTGAGCATGATGTCAGAAGAACAGGAAGCTCACGCCGTGGTTGTTACCACGACAACCAGGTTCAAGGACACAGGGGCAGAGTAGTGCTGGATCATCATTAAGAAATTCACACACAGATGAACGTACGTGCACGGTGATCGGGGCCTCTCATTTGGCACTTCAGAGCATTTAAAGTGAAGAGTCACTTCCTTCCCTCTTCTGTAATTATTCACCTGTCTGCCTGTCTGTATGTTGGTGTGTCTGTCCTGCAGGTATGCAGATGTGAAGTTACTAATCAGCTGCGTGCAGGCGCAGGCAAAAAAAAAAAAAAACCCAAACTTGCAGCCGTTGCAGCAGGAAACACTTTATATCTGCCTCTCCTCTCCTCCTGCAGAGCTCCTTTTTTCCCTTTCCCCCTCCTTTTTCTCATTAAAACGTTCCTCATCTCGCTCGTTCAGCCAGAGGAAGCGTGACACGCTGGAGATGAGGTGACGGGGTGAGTGTGCTCAGTGCAGTTCCAAATATGTATTGTCAGCACTGTGCATAATCTCCACCACTACCTTTACATCAGGCTCAACTCACCTCAGTGAGTAGACCCCACCTCCCCAGCGGCAGCAGCCACCTCCTGTGTATACATTACACACCACCTCCTGCATCCACCAATCAGGAGGCAGAGCAGGGAGGCAGACTTGGAAAGCACATAGTTACAATGGTGGATCTATACGTTTGGCTCTCGGCAGGAGGCGACAGGGGCACCGAGATAGTCGGCCGTCCGGAGAAGGAGGAGCAGCAGGGGGCTTTATCCGAGCGGTCATTGTGATGCAGGGCATCCCCGAGCGCGTTCTGGCAAGACGCCAAATCGAGGGCACACAAACACAAGCAACCACAAACAACACACAGTCACACACACACACTCCACTCTTGGGGGCTGTAATGGCCACTCTCCATTAAATGTAATCACTCAAAGTCTGTGTCGATTCATTGGAAAAGGTATGAAACACACACACACACACACACACACACACACACACACACACACACACACACACACACACACACACACACACACAGGGCAGAAGCAGGATTCTTGAATGAAGGTGCTTGGATTTTGAACATTTCCAAAGATTCGGCATGTGATTGAGGTGAGAAAACATGAGCGGCTCCTTTTAAAGCGTGGGCGTAGGTGACAAGTGAAGATGGCAGCCTGAGTGTGAGGAGCCATGTGGAGCTGCACAAAAATGAGATGCTGCTGGCATTTTGCAGGCGTTTGAATGAGGCTGTTAAAAGGTCAGACATTTGGAGGTAAAGAGGAACACACACACAAACACACAGACGTAGACACAGGTGGATTTTGGCTGATCTCCCATCATCCACCCTGCTTCATGAAATGAAAATGAAGCAGCTTGTAAAGAGCTTTTCATAAAAGGTCATTTGACTCGCCCGCCCCATCGGAGCAGGGATGGAAGGAGGAAGAGGAGGAGAGGGGGTTGTCCCACAATCATGGAAACCACTATTTAAGAGTTTTTCCCAATCATCATCATCACCTGAGCGTGTCCCTGGGGTATCAGGTGCACACACACGCTGCTGCAGTCACAGTCTCACAGGAATACAAATACCAGACAGCCACTTGCCTCAGATCTGAGCGTAAAACCACACACACACACACACACACACACACACACACACACACACACACACACACACACACACAGACAGTGGGTGAAAAAGATCAAGAGGATCTGCAGAATACATACACCCCTCTTCTTCCTCCTCCTCCTCCTCCTCTCCCCCTCAGGCGCCATGCAGCACTCAGGATGAACCCAGAAATCCTGACGTCTCACGGTGAGGTGTCAGCTCCCCTACAAACACACCCTGCACGGGACTCAATGCATGAGCGGTGAACGTGCTGGCACACAGGTGTGTGTGTGTGTGAGAGAGAGTTTAACGTGAGCATGCAAAGGTGAGAGAAAAAAGGGTGGGTGTGACAGGGAGATTTAGGTGCAGATGCGCGTGGAGATGTTCACACATGACGAGAAATCAGCTTACCTTTCACATGGCTCTCGTATTCAGCAAGGATTTCTTTGTCCTTCTTGCTTTTGTTTGAGTTTGACATGTCGCCACAGCGCAGGTGACTGACCGGCAGGTAGACAGGAAGAAGAAGAAAAAAAAACACACAAGAAGAACAAGAAGAAAATTATTTCCCTCCGCGTGCACCGCCCGAGGCTTCACCCGCAAACATGCTCGGATCCATCCAGTGCCGCAACAACACAGCCAGCAGTGGCCCCGCACCTCTCCACGCTGAGGAGCAGCAGCAGGAGGAGGAGGAGGAGGAGGAGGAGGGGGGAATCACGCACACTCAGAGAGAAATTACCCACTCGTGACCGCAGACGCCGCCGCCGCCGCGAGGACGAACAACCAGCTGATTAAACTTGGAAAAAAAAGAAAAAAAAAAGAAGCCCGACTTCACCGCGTGCAATCACACTCGCGCGCGTGCACACGCATGCACCGGTCTGCAGGGAGTGAGGAGCGGGAACACGCCCACTAGGTAGACGTGCGCTGGACCACACACGCATACGCGCGCGCGCACACACAGAGGGTCGAGTGTCCCTGTTTAAATGTTATCCTCACCCCGCCGTGACCGGCACGCGCAGACGCACCAGCCCTGCGCGCGTGCAGATAATTCCAATAAGGGGGGAAATAAATAAATAAATAAATGAAATGCCGGTGAGGAAATGGGTGTGTCCGGCCGGTAGGCGGAACCGGAGGCATGATTGACAGCTTCGGCGGCCAGTGAGTCAGAGAGAGAGAGAGAGAGTGTGTCCAGGAGCATCTGTTAAAGAAAATTACATTCAATTTTTTCATGTTTTATTTCTCCAATTCAGTAGTGCTAAATCACAACAACAGTTGCCTCTGGGTGATTAATATTGTAAGATAAACCCCCACAAAAATACAGAAAAAACCTCAACAATCAGATCAGTGAGCACATGGCCACAGAGGGAAGGAAAAACTCCCTTTTAACAGGAAGAAACCTCCAGCAAAACCAGGCTCAGGGAGGGGCAGGCATGTGCCGTGACCTCTTGGGGGTGTTTAATCTTTCTATTTAAAATTATATAACAACAACAATAATAATGAGCTTATAGCACTCTGTAAACTCCAGAGAGCTTCACCAGCAGGATAAAACAAACACTGGAAGACAGTTAACTGTGGACAAAGTAACAGAAAAACACAGAAAAAGCAGTTTGAAGGAAGTCAAAACTCAAATAAAATCAGGAGGATCTTTAGCTTCCGACTGGGCCCCTGGAACAGACTAGAGACCTCTGCGGTCTGTACAGGTGCATCTGGCACTGAGAGGTCTTTGTTGTATACTGATAAGAGAAACCTGTCTAAAACACTACGTATCTCTGCAGTCACCGTCAAAAGAATTTCTAAGATGACAAATACGTGAATGTATGATTCTTTGCAGCAGATCCACAGAGGAAGTAGCCAACAGGCTCTAAACTCTTTCTGCTGCATTTGGACTGTATGAATGGAGCAGCGTGATATCAGCTCAGACAGAAGCCGCACAGCCTTTTAAAACTGAGTTTATGGTTATTTGACGCCACCTGCTGGCTGTATTTGATAATGAGCTGCACCAACAGAAAGCGACTGTAAAAATAATTCTTGCAAGAATCAGCCAGTTGTCCCTTCATTTTGACTTGAGAGAGAAATCCACATAAACGTTGATTAAAAACGCAAGAATATACACTATATACAATGTACAAGTACACTAGAATAACAAATCGGGTTTGGTGTCTTATTCATTTTATTTAATGTTTATCATGTTGATGTGCATGATGGATTTACTAATATTTAATTTTCGATTATTTAACACAACAAATAGCTTAAATAAAGCAAAAGAGCTCAATTAAACACAATAAAAAATCACAAAATAAAACTGCACCATAAGGAAAATTTTACAAAAGCGAAAGAAACACAATTAAAGAGAAAATGCTACAAAGTTGAATACAGTACAATAAAGTGGCTCTTTTTCATGTTTTGCTGTTTTTGTACTTGTTTAATTAGCACTAGGTGGCAGCAGAGTGTCTCAGATCTGCTCTCTAACAGCTCCACAGTCGAACAAGAAACAAGAAGTCAGACCAGCACAGTCCTGAGGTTCACTCTGGACCATCATCTGGCACAATAACAGCTGTAATCGAGCCGGTCTGACAGCCTCAGATACACCAGGCCCCAGCAGCAGAGATTGCGACACATAACACAGTTAACTAAACGTTTTCTTTCTAGTTTCAGCTCTAACAGCACCGTTTTCACAAAACTGACCTCCAAATGAAAACAAAATTTAAGTGAAAACAAAAATATTTCAGAACTGTGGGGTTTATTGACCAAATGGAGACACAGGAAGATCCACAACATAAAACAAAACAAGAAACAAAGAGTTTTTCCAAGTATTGTTTTGTTCTTACATCTTCTACGTCTCCTAATCACTAAAAGTCATTTAAAGGTTGTTTGTGAACATTTTAAATTTCTGTGGTTAGTTATGCCTCATTTATTGTTCCTTTTGTGGCTTTTTTTTACAACTCTGTGGTTGATTGACATGTGTTTTTGTTAGTAGTTTTGCATCTTTTTGCCATTGTTTCACATTACTCTTGTTATTTTGTGTGTTTCTTTTGTTTTCCTTCATCTTCATGTTGGCATTTTATGCTATTCAATTCAATTCAGGTTTATTTAGCCCCAAATCCCAGCACGAGTCACCTCAAGATGCTTACAAAGGTAGGGTAAAAAGCTTACAGTTTTTTCTGAATGCTTAAACCCTAACTGTGATTCCTGTAGCACAATCTCTAAAACTATTCAGACTTA
>NW_005187692.1:455020-463523 GCF_000239375.1 Pundamilia nyererei | reverse complement strand
TACCTACAGCATGTTCTAATCGCTCTAATAGGATATTATGGTCGACAGTATCGAATGCTGCACTAAGGTCTAGCAGGACAAGCACAGAGATGAGTCCACTGTCAGAGGCCATAAGAAGATCATTTCTAACCTTCACTAAAGCTGTTTCTGTGATGAGCTCTGAAACCTGACTGAAACTCTTCAAATAAGTCTCTCCTCTGCAGATGATCTGTTAGCTGTTTGACAACTACTCTTTCAAGGATTTTTTAGATGAATATATTGTTGTGTGTCTTCTCTTTGATTTTGTGTCTTTTGTTTTTTGGTAGTTTTCCATCCATTTGCTGTGACATTCCATCATTACTACTAGTTTAGCATCTTTTTGCCATTGTTTTGCATAACTCTGATAATTTTGTCTGTTTGTGATTGTTTTGTGCCCTTTCTAGTTGATGCTGTTGTGCATCTTTTTGCATGAGTTTTTCTTTTTTTCTGTTTTTATTTTGTGCATCGTCTGTAGTCTTTGCTTCTTTTGCAACAGTTTTTACATGTTTTATTTGTTTGTTTGTTTGTTTTTAACATATCTTCCCTCTTTTTTTTCCTTTGCATTTTTCTTTGATTTTGTGTGGCTATTTTGTCTGTTTTTGATTGTTTTGCACTCTTACTGACAGATGTTTTGAATCTTGTAGTGTTTGTTTGTGTGGGTGTGTGTTCCTGCCTTTCTGTGATTGCTTGAATCAGAAGAAACATCAACAATCAAACCAAAACAAAGAAGAAAAAAACCACACACCACACAAGGGGGTACTGGATAATGCCCCTGAGAATATACCTTCCTTGAACTATTGCTTTTAATCATTCTAAACTGTTTCCTCATTTTGTTTGATTCCTGCTTTAAATAACCCAGTTGATTGTATCAGCTGCCTCACTGTGGCACCAACATATGCATCGCATGCTCTTTGCATCCATTAAGAGCAGGGACCTAATGGTTGTGTTTGCTGTATAGCTTCCTGTTGCTCAGGCTTATCTGTGTTGGGCGGAAAAACACCAGTCAGGGTCTGCAGACCTGAAATAGATGCTCAGGGTCTCTATATTTATGCAATAAGTCCACAAGGACACAGAGTGTTAACCAAACTTTCTCCCTTCTTTTCTCACCTTGAGATTCAACAAAAAATTGCACTCACTCAAAGACCTCACTGCCTTTGGTTTCAGTTGAAATGTATTATTAACCGGATTGTGGAGCAATAAAGGTTATTGAAACGCCTGCCTCACTTTTGGCCTAAAAGATTCTTGCGGAAAAGACATACTTGAGATTTCATCAAATCTCAAGACCTTAACCTTCGATGTCAGCTTGACTCAGAGTGTCTGTGGCTGAGCATAGAAACTCCACTTAGAGAGGTCGAGATGTGTCTGTGACTGTTCGGGGTAAATGGTTTGGCACTTATATAACGCTTTTCTACGCTTACAACCAATCACACACACACACACACACACACACACACACACACACACACACACACACACACACACACACACTTCTATACCTAAATGCCTCGTCTAACTTTCGTGCACACACTCAAACTTTGGTTCTGATTGGTAGACTTCCTGATCCACAGCTGCCCCTTGCTGCTTAAAATATATATGTCATCATACTGGTTCATAAATTGTCCTTCATTGTGAAAATCAAGAAACTCTGAGTGTAAAACTATTTGTCTGACTAATTCTCGTAAATAAAATATCTCCTGAACAGGGAGAAGGAAGTCTGGCACGATCATCCCCTCACAGGCATGACGTGATCTGAAAGTTTTGCCTCTTTTTATATTTACTTTTCATCTATTCTTGTTGTTTTCTATGGTTTGATTATTCTTTTGCATCTTATTGTAGTTGTTTTGTATCTTTATTCTTTTGTGTCGTACCCATTCATGTACTTACGTTGGCATCTTTTCAAATCAGCTAGCAGATAACGTAGCATTTCACTTTCTTGTCCAAATACGCTCACCCCTGGCTCCAATGAACTCCAATGAAACAACATTATTGTTATTATTGTTATAAGTTATAACTATTAAGCAATGCCATGACTCAGAAACACAAGGGATAATGGTGGTAATGTTTCACATGTGTGTGTGTGTGTGTGTGCGGAGCTCATTTTTATGCAGGTGAGATGGCTGCTCATTTCCTTTTTCACAAAGCCACTGATGTTTTATGTGACCTGCCACTGTAAGCTGCTTAACTCCTGCACACACAATTCACTCGGTCCACACATTGTTCTTTCTCTTATATATCAGCTTTTAAAATATTTTGTTGTGAGATAAACTCTCTGACACCACTTCCCTCTGGTGTTCTGCAGTCAGTGCAGAAAACAAGATAAAAATCTGAACCTTTCTTCTTCTTTTTTTTTACCATGAATACTCCCACCTACACACAAGCCCTAACGTGAGCTGTGCAAAAGAGGAAAATGAACAATTAATTTCAGAACAGAAGCAAGGAGACCAAAGACGACAGAGAGAGCGAGAGTTACTGAGAAGCTCAGTCGCCCTCGGCCATCAAGTACACCACACTCCCACCAGTCGCTTTAGAAAAGCTTTCCAGCCACAATTATCCTGTTTCTGCAGTCAGAGCGCTGAACTATAATCCTTTACTTTAGATTATTCGTGAAGAAAAATCATTAAGTTTGGTAAAAGCAAGACTAGAAAATTATCTAAAGACTATAAATTAGGATAATACAGAATTTGTTTATTATGTTTAGAGGCCAGACGAAGGCCAAGTCTTTTCTCTCAGCCAAGTTCAGGTTGTAATTGTTGCTTTTTAAACAAATTGCTGACCAGAAGGTAACAGAGAAAGAGAATCTTAATGGGCTTAAATGAGCTTTAAAGCTGCTGGATGTTATTTACAAGCTGCTTCCTGTCAAGACGCCCTCACCATCTCTACTTCTACAAGTCTCAGCATCATGTTCAGGTCTTCAGGTTACTAAGTAACTTTTTTCTCAGCATGTATCCAATCTTTTACTGTCCTGTGCTGCCCCCCTGGCAGGCTGGGGTTGAAGAAGGGGGTACAGGAAGGGAATTATACTCCTCAGCCTCTATGAGCAGGTGTGTGATGGAGATGAGAGTCTGTCTATTGGCCAAATCCAGCTCTTTATCCTCTCGAGGATATTCAAGTGTGTTTGGTTCTTTGCCCAACTAGTCTACACATTCTTTGTGGACATTCATTCCTTGGGGCGCCATATGGGCGGGTACTCTGGGAATATGGGATATTTGGCCTGTTGTCAGAGTGCCATGAAAAAAATATTTGCTTCCTGATTTCTTAGTTTTATGCATATTTGTCAAGCTTACATAAATTATAGTGTCTGACAAAGATAGTCTGAATAAATACAAAATGCATTTTTAAAATTATGATTTACTGTATTTGGAGGAAAAAAGTTATCCAAACCTTCCTCGTCCTCTTTAGATCGTCATCATTGACATGGAGTTTCTGTACCTCAGGGTCTTGTTCAGGGAGAGGGGCTGACAGATGGATCAGAGGGATGGTGAAGCTGTGATGGACTGCTGTGCTAAAGAGAGACCTAAGTAAGTAAGTGAGGTTGTGACTCACCTCCTAGTCAGCTCGTCTTTTAAAACTTAAATCTCGTTTCTTCTTTCATGCAGGAATAAAAATCAGATTTTTATTCTTCTTATTTCTGTGCGTTCTTCATTTTGTCCATTATCAGAGACAGTTTACAGCTATGGTGGATAAATATGCACACACACACACACACACACACACACACACACACACACACACACACATACACACACACACACACACACACACACACAGAGCTCGGTCCAAACCTCCTGGTACTGATTAAGACTTTAATGTCCACTTTGGAGAAGCTGCAGGGATTTCTGTGACAGATCAGAATAAATTCCTTTAACTCCGTCACTCGCGCTCCCGGATTACCTGATCTGACATGATCCGAGTTTTATTACAGTCGCACTGAGTCAGTCATCAAACAGCGACGGCCTCAGGGAAATGTTGCAGTTTACATCTGCTGCACACCCTGTGCCAACAGATACAGAATAATCAGAGGCGGTCATCATCATAAAGACTCACAGGTTGAGAAAAATGATTCCTGGTTAGCTTAGCATAAAGACAGCGAGGCTCATCCCGGGGTTTGTTTCGGGCATAACATGACCGAGAGGCCTGATAATTGTCCCTGACCTAAGTCGTCTTACTGATGTCCAACCTTTACTACACAGTTACGAGGACACTATGGACTGACTGACCTGCTATATTACATGCAAACATGAAAACTCCTGGATACCTGGATTACCCTGAATGATTTCACAGTGACTGGAGGAAAAACAATATATAAATTAACATGAGGGCAGTTATTTCCCTCACACACAGCAGAAATAACTTCTTTTCAGTCTTACTCACAGTTTCTGCAATTCTCCTCAAGTGTATTCGATATAAATCTGGATTATTTGCTGTGTTCCCCACACAAACAAGCCTAAGAGATCACTCCAGCTCTCCTCAAACAAACATGGCAGAAAGGATTCATCTGGCGGCGAGAGCATCCTGAGCCAGACAAACACACACAAACACAAGCAGTCGATGCGAAGATGTGGGTGGCATCTGCAATTAGTCATTTATCATCAGACCACAAGGCTGAAGAAAAACAACATAAAGCTTGCGTGCTCACTGTGTCACGGCCTGCAGAAAATTGCGAAAATCATTTCAATGAAGAATGAGTTTCAGTGGAATGAGCTGAGACAGAGGGGTCAGTTTTCTACACTTATCTGGGGCTGAGTCATGGGGGCAGCAGCCTAAGCAGAGAAGCTCAGACCTCCCTGTCCTGAGCTACCTCCTCCACCTCATCCAGGAGAACATCGATGCCTGCCAGGCCAGCCAAGAGATGTAATCTCTCCTGGGTCTGCTCTATGGTCTAATCCTAGTAGGATGTGCCCAGAATTCTTCACCTGGGAGGCATACTAATCAGATGTCTGAACCACCTCAGCTTGTTTTCGAAGTAGAGGAGCAGCCATTCAGGAGGATGTCTGAGATCTTGCCAAATGACTGAACTCCTCACCCTATCTCAAAGATAGGGGCAGCTACTCTTCGGCCTGTGTCTACAACTTCATTCCTTCAGTTCCTACCTGTAGCTCATGATGACTCCGATACCTGCTGGGCCGGCTGGTACTGGAATCCCACAGGCTAACCAAGTCCAATAGGACTCCTTAAACCTCACTGCTCCCTTCATCTTCACTTATCCTTTGAAATAAACAGTAAAACATTCACCAGAAAAAACATACAAGCTCATGTAATTGTGATGTTTGAACTGTGATCACATGAAGGACGGCATGTGGCGAGTTAGTTAGATCTTTGCTTTGCAGCAACCTCATCAGTTCTCTAAATGCTTCGGTGCTTCCTTTATAACAGTCTTTAACAGAGGAGACACTAAAGCATCCTTTATGAAAGGAGAGTAGATAATGAGGTTGCAACAATTAACATGAAAGACCACTACACTCATCGTGTGAGCGGTAATGAAAAGCCACAACCTGCTGATGTGTTCTGAACTTTAAACCTGTTGCTGAACGTCACATTGCTGTAATCAAATCTGCCTCTTATGAACACAGATCTATACTGTATACGTATATAAAGCTCCACAAATAAACACTGCAAGCTATATGAAACCAATCAAAGTGAATTTAACGTTGGCCCTAACTGAGTTTACATTGGTTTATTAGTTTGGGATTATTATCAGTATTATTTAATTTGACCACAGTCACGGAAAGCTTTAATAAAGGAAAACATAAGTGGACAGGATACGCAAGTCATCTCCGTGTGGTGAGCATTTTTGTTTTACTTTATAAGTCACTGCCCACTGATATTTATGCTTTTGTGTGTGTTGTGTAGGGTTAGAGTCAGAAAACAAAGTTTCTAAGAGGAGCTTTTTGTTGTTCCCCTTCAATGTGAACAATATATGATTATTAAACAGTCTATGCAAGTGCAGTTGACTTCTCTATGTAAGAAGTCTCCTTCACACATTTACCTCATGGCATAAAGTCAACAAAGATAATATAGTTTATGAGGCAAAAACAGCGTTTGGACAATTCTAATGCATTTGAAAGTGAATATTAGGTATGACCAACTTTATTCTTCAGAACTCTGAGGAAGATTTCTGTAATTTCTTTAAATAGTCTTCAGTAATAGTTCTCCAGGGGTTTTGAAGGACATTCAAAGCTTTTCTTTGGGTGTTTGCTACCTTCTGTTTTGTTCTCTGTTGAGGTCTGGGCTCTGGGGAGGCCAGTCCATGACTGATAGTGTTGTTCTATCCAGGTCTGCTTTTACTGCATCAGCAGTGTGTTTGGGATCTTTGCCATGCTGAAAAATATACTGTCACCAAACAGATGCCTGTTGGATGCAGATCATTTTCTTTTTTTTTTTGACTGACACTTCTTTTTGTCCAGTTTCCTCAAAGATTTAAGGGCACACTGCACATCATATGCAGAGTTTTTAGCTTTAAGCTCTTTGTCCTTGTTCCTGAAAAAAAATATCATTTTATATCTGTCAGTCTGTGCTATCTTTCATTTTTCATAGATTCAGCAAAAGAAATGGGAACAAATGATGGGTGGTTGTGACACAGAGTCTCTACAGATACTATTTAAAATCAGTTATGTCGTATGTTATGCGAATTATTCCTCTGAATTGTCAGGTACAAGGACTGGACTGAAGTGAGTGACAAAGCAGCCACTGTCAAAACAAGAACTTTGAAAGACCTTCAGAAGCCCAGAGAACTACTGCTTAAGACCACTTTAAGAAGAAAGTTTGGCTCTGTTAGAAACACAATATAAAGAAATCAGGGCTGGCTCAAGACTTTTGCACAGTACCATAAATATTCACAAAGAAAAATAAAAATGATTGGAGTCCAGAGCAAAGGACGACAAGGACACGATCAATGAACTTGTCAACATGAAAGTCAACTGCATGGGGACTTTTCTTTCCAGCAAAATCCAAAAGTTCACTGACAAAAGACAACAACAGAATTCCTGAACTCCAGGCGGACATCTGTCTAAATACATTTATTAAAAATTTCAGAAACAAAATATCTGAGAGTGGCTGAATGGATGGATTGCCATTAGAGCGGTGTTTGGAAGTCCTGATCACATTTTTCTGCTGATCCAAGTGTTGAGTTTCTGCAAACCAAAGTTCAGTTCAGTGTTTATTGCTGTTTGCCCCTGCCTTCACATCGCAGCTGCAAAACAAACTGAGGCTGTCTGAATCAGAACATATGCTCTGGATTGTAGTGAGTGCAGGAAACTTAACAGTGAGTGAAATTTCAAAATAAGAGCAGAAGCAGAGGAGGTGGTCTGCTGGTAAATTATGTGGGTATGCTGTTGGGTCTGGAAGCAAATAATAAGAAGCAAGATGATGACAGACATTTACAGAGGTGTTTTCTTCAGATGAGAAACATTTATGCCCATGAGCCTGAATTTCCTGATGGCTTTGTTTTCACAGCAGAGTGAAGGTGTTAATGATGCTGTACGATTGAGCAGCTGCTTAAAATTACACCAGGATGACTTCAAACTGACCTGTTAACACTTCAGTTAACAGTTTTTATTCCCTGTTCACACCAGATTACACCCCCCCCCCACCGCCCCCCCAAACCAGTTAATTAAAAAGGATTCATTCAATAAAATCAAAACAGTCTGCAGTTTGTGAAACACTCACAGCCTCTGACTGGTTTTTCACCATTTCTATCAGTGTATAATAAAAGGACTAAAATCCAGTTTTAAAGGATAAATAAGTCCACATTCAGAAGCGAATTTTTTATTCTTAATTTTAAAATTAAGAATAATAATTATTTTTAAAAAAAGGACTGGCTTGGGTAGGTTTAGGGAAAAAATCAGGACACTTCTGATTTTAGGACACACTTCACGACACTTATTCTTACTGAAAATGAAACAAGAGAAGCCTTTAATGGCTAAAGTAAAAATTTAAATAATAAAATCCAACAACAAAAATGTAAAAAAACAAAACAAAAAGGCAGAGAGGATTCAAGACATGACCAGAGCGAAACATAGGAGGGAAAGGCACAGCAGGAAACAGCCAGGAAGGAGCAGATTATCATAAAGGGAGGGAAAAGACAGGAAGTAAAAGTGGTATTAGATGGAACAGAAACTTAACCATCACAATTAAAAAGGAAAAAGGAAAGAAAAAACATGTAACATAAAGCATAAAGGGGAAACCTGAACAATAAGTCAGGGAGAAAACAGAAGGAGCACACAGAGTCGACTATAGTAATAACTTTTTTATTGAATTCAACAAACTGATCACATGATTATGCAGTGAAAATATTTTATTGATGCTACGCATTTTGCAGATTACGTAGACGACAAATTATTCCAGCCATAGACTGCATAGGTGATTAATTAGGGTACTTTGTAACAACCTCCTTATGATTGTGCTGGTCACAAGCAGATGACTACGACTGTCCAGAGTTTGCATAGGAGACGGCAGCTTGTCTGCAAACTACGAGCTGAATGGTTGT
>NW_005187692.1:452713-453536 GCF_000239375.1 Pundamilia nyererei | reverse complement strand
CCACGTAACAACAAAACAAAACTTACTTAATGAAACAGAAAAATGCAGTAATGCTGGTTTTTGTTTAGAGACTAAGTTGCACATCAAAAGTCAAATTTTCTGAGTTGTCAAATGGTGAACATGCAAAGAAGATTACTACTTTTATTTCCTCTTACTCTAAGGCACATGTGTCAAACTCAAGGCCCGCGGGCCACATCTGGCCCGGCGGACATTTATATCTTGCCCACGAGATCATTTTATATAGCTTTATTATTATTGTTATGCATGGCCCGGCGACATGAGGTGCTAACAACACACAAACAACAGATCCCATAATGCAGCGCTGCAGTCTCCTTGCTGAACGCTAGGCAAGGTGTGCGAAATCTTGTGTCCAGACAAAACGCAGATTTTGGCAAATGTGAGCCTGAGCAGAAATGTGATTGCTGATCGGGTTTGTGAGATGGCCACTGATTTAAGAACACAGTTGTGTGAAAGAAGCAAAAACTTTATTGCAATCTCTCTTGCTGTGGATGAAAGTACAGACATGATGGACATTGCACAGCTGGCCATCTTCATCTGTGGAGTGGAAATATTGAACATTAAATCGATGCATGGGACAACGACAGGGAAAGACATTTTTGAAAACGTATGTCAAACTGTAACCGACATGAAACTGCCCTGGGACAAACTTGTTGGACTTACAATAGATGGAGCGCCGGTGTTGTGCGGTGAAAAAAGTGGTCTAGTCGGCAGGATGAAAGTAAAGATACAGGAGAACTGTACCGGTGAGTTAACAGCATATCACTGCATCATACACCAGGCTGTGTGGTAAAGTCCTAAAAAT
>NW_005187692.1:431062-451292 GCF_000239375.1 Pundamilia nyererei | reverse complement strand
TCACACTTTACCCTTCTGGATCTCTACAAGTCTGCACAATATGGGGACAGGGACAGAATCCAGGGTAACCACATGTCTTTTGTCTCAGATATGTTCCCCATTAAGCTTGGATTTATTTTTATTTTTTTAAAGTGTGTTGAAAGTTTTCAGAGCATGACAGAGAGAGGCTGGGAGAGCACTTTGGTTGTATGAAGATCAGTATGTGTCCACATGACTGCGTTTAACCTTCTAATGTTCCAGATGTAAACACCCCGTGCCACATTCCTGCTCTAATGCTTTGGTTTTTATGTCATAAATACACAAGACATCACAAGCAAAGAGTTGTAGGAAAAGAACAAAACAAAATAATGATTTATACCAACCCAGCTGGGATGCACTTGAAACAGGCATGTGAGTGATTAATCACAGTAGTAAAAGCTCCCTAAAAAATCAAAGATGCCTGACAGATGCCTCATCAACAGCCATTGTGCAATAACTATAAATTTAGGAAGAAATATTAGAAAGGAAAAAATCGGCTACAAAACAAGCCGTTTCATAACAGCTGAAAAATACGTTAATTACTGTGAATAATAGTGTAATAAGTGTAATAATAGTGTTTAAACCTGGAACAGCAGCAGCCTCCTTTATCCAGCTCTTACATGTGGATAACAAGAAGCTTCCAAACCAGTCGAGACACATAAATCCTCCTGCTATCCGGGGTCTGCTCCAGAATATCCTCTTAGTTAGAATACCTCACCTAGCAGAGGCATCTTGGTCAAATGCCCGAACAACTGGCTCCTTCTGATGTGGAGGAGCTCATTTCTGCCACTTGTATCCTCAGTCTCTTTATTCCGGTTCAACTTCCTAGCTGAGGGCAGGAATATAAATTAACCAGTAAAGTTTTTCTTACCCACAACAAACCAGCGAAGTCTACATCAACCTTTCTGTCAATGAACATGACCCTTGAATGCACCTTTTCCATGGGTTCAGACTAGAAGGTGGTAATGCCCTGCCATTAGTGTTCCACTATCAGGGCAAAAACTAACGGTTCATCCTGAATCAATACTTCAACTGACTGGTGGACTCCTCTCTCCAGTACCCTGTATTAGACCTTATTAGGAAGACTAAAACCCAAGTGGTTACGTAGACCTTGTTCATGCAGTTTTGCAGAGGCACATCAATCGAGACTACGTAACAACCTGTGCTTTAAGTTACGTTGAAACCAAGCACACCATTGTTTTTCTTGTGACATTACCAATAAGTTTGATGTGTCACATGGCCCTCTTCCTATTGAAAAAACAAAAGTTGTATCCAAGATGGCCGACTTCTAAATGGCCACCATGGTCACCACCCATCTTGAGGAGTTTGCCCCCTCACATATACCAATGTGCCACAAACAGGACTTTAATATCACCAACCATTCCCATTTTATTACGGTGTATCCATATAAATGGCCCACCCTGTAGTTTATGAAAGTTTTTCCTATTTAGCATGTGGCTAAAACAAAACCCAAACTTTACTCTGGTCACGTCAAAGCAGTGTTAATAACAGTTATTTATCTACACATCCAGCACATATCCAGTACACAGCAGCACAATAAACGTAAAAAGTCACATTTGCTCAGTTTTTGGTCCACCACTAATATCTTGACTCTTTCACTCTTTCCTTTTGTTTTCACATGTAGACATACTGGTTATTCTCACATACCTCCTCCTATGAAAATGAAGATGGTAATTAAAACAAATAAAATAATAAAATCCTTCTCATTATCACTGATTATTTTTCATCCAAATGAAGAGTCTAAAGGGTCTCTGGGGACTTTTGAAAGGCTTCCAATTGTATTTGTTGAGGAAACCTGATATAATAAGGAGATAACATGAGTGGCAAACAGTAACTATTGTGATTATTTTCTGTCCATTGTCTTTGTTCACTTTGTGTTTGGTTTCTTAAGCCTGGTATTTAGAATAAATATTGCTCTATCAGTACATTAAAGCAGAATTATTTCAGGACGAATGGCTAACAGCCCCCCCCCCCCAGCCTCCCTCCTCATCATCCTCTCTCTTACTGTGCTAACACTTATTGAAAACAACGAGTTCTTCTCCCACATTCCAGCATTTTATCCAGAACAGGGATTACTGGGGTTAGTGGGAGCGTGTCAGAGTGAAATCAGCTAAACCAAGAAACACACAACTCTAATCTGACAGCGAGAAGAAGTTTCCAGCTCAGCTATGAACAAAATAAACACGCCCTTATTTTACACTGAACTCAATGTGTTTCTGTTGGATAGATACAAGTTCAGGGTTTCAGGAAAACGCTGTTGGATAGAATCCGGTGAAATTCTAATATCTGTGACCTCAGCTGGGTGAATTTTATTAACTCTGGTGATTATTTCCCCTTGTTTAATCTGGCGCCATCGCTGGGGGAAAATGTCATGATCACAACTTCAGTTTATAACACTAAACCTGCAAATGTAGCAGCGCTGCTATATTACTTTATATTACTGCTGATTAGTATGCAAACAGCTGGAACGACACACAGAGAAAAATACAAGGTATTTCTCAAAATTTTATTTTTTTGGAGCTAGCTGGAACCATATTTGGTGAAATGCAATGAGAGAGCAGAATAGTGATAATATACATTTAAAAAAAGAATAATTTTATTGAGTAAAATCACTTAATTAGCAGATAAATCTGTTCAGCCACTCAGCTGCTAGCCTTTTCTCTCTTCTCTCTTTCTCGCTTCTCTTTTCCAATCTGTGGTTGGTTATGTTTGAATTTTCTCTCTCTCAACAGGGAGTTCTTCTTCAGCTGATCAGCTGATGGTTGGGTTTCTATTATAGTGTTTTAGGGTCTTTGCCTTACAATAAAAAATACATTGAGATTGTTTTTTTGTTAACAGGTGCTGAATATAAAGATTTCAGAATTATTGATTTATGAGTTGGTTCAAAAATAGGATATTTATTTAACAGCATATGCACTTATATTGAGATAAAAGGAGAAAAGAAATTGAAGGATAAGCAACTAGGAAAAAAAACACGAAACAAAAACTCCCACTGCCACTGGGGGTGTGATTATTTCTCAGGTCCATCCATTCTCTTACTGCCACCGGGTTGTATTGAACCTTGGTGTGATGTTTACCTGTGCTTTTAAACTTGATATCAATAGATTAGCTCTGTTGCTAAGGCAAGCTTTTTCAATTAAGGCTGTTTAGGAAAGTGAAGGTCTACCTTCCTCTCATGACTCTGAGAGAGCAGATCACACTCTTATTACCTCTTGATTAGACTGCTGTAATTCTTTGTACACTGGCCTCAATCTCTCATCACCTGCAAACTGTACAAAGTGCAGCCTTTTGACAGGAAAGAAATGCTGTGACTGTGTCACAGCTGTTTCGGCTGCTTAGTCCATCTCATGATGTTTTTAAGTGTCTCGATGGTTTGGCACCGCCCTGCTAGACCAAACTCATACATTGTTACACTCCCACCAGAGCCCCGAGGTTTACAAACCAAGTCCTTCTGGTAGAACATGCCTGAAACACCTCATCTCAGAAGTGTCCTAGTGGTGAATTAAAAATGACTTGTGATCCTTACAGACATAAATCCAGTCCAAATGGCCTTATAGTCAAGATTTCAAAGACACATTTTATGCGATCCTAATCATGTTTGGACATCATCTCATGCTGCATTGCTGGTTAAACTGTCCTGAATAAAGTGATCTAATCTTGGATCAAACCAGGCCACAAATGTTTGCTCAAATTATCAGTATAGCTTTTGAACCTCGTGAGGGCATAAAGTTATTTAGTTTTTAATACATGCAGTAAAGTAATGCTCTTATATTTTATCAGAGGAGAACAGGCTGTATTCACCATGGCAACCAACACAGTCACTGCACAGAAACTAAGTGGACAGCAATTTTAAATGTATGCCAAGTCCAACATTTTTCCACCTATCAGTGTCTGCTCCCATCTCCCTCATCTCCTCTGTGCTTCTCTCAATCAAATTTTCAGTGTGTTAATTAACCCCTGGCTCATTATCCGCCCTCCACAAAGGGATTCATTTCATTTTAATTTTATTTCCTCGGCCAAAATAAAGCAAGCAGGGGTGGACAAACTAGTACGCTTCACAATGGCAAAAACACAATATTACATAACACACAATAATATATTAATGTGATTAATATGATAATACTTAATCGGCAAAGCCGAAGGGTCCCAAAGGGTCATGATGCCCCCAGTGTTCACCTTCACTCATAAAATATCCAAGAAAGAAAGACAAATTCTTCAAATCTGATGCAAAATTGCTTCCAAGAGGCACAATAACAGCAGAGAGTGACCTAAAGTGACCAGAATAAGACGTAAGAAGACAAACAATGGGCTAAAATATATAGAATCACAAATATACACAAATGAGCGAGACAAAGCGATACAGAGTCACAAAATGGCAAATTTGAGACTTAATATGAAAACAAAGAGGACAGAAAGAACAAATTCAAGCACACTAAGCCTGAGCTGTTTCCTGTAGCCACATGGAAGTTCTGTACTCTTGTTAGCGTTTGCATAAAAGTCAGATGTGGCATTGAAGAGCACTCATTGCTCATGTATATGTCACATAATGTCCTGACTCCCTCCACTCACCTCCAACCAGTCGCAGATAGCTTCCATGAAGCTGGTTCTTCCTGTTAAAGGGAGTTTTTCCTTCCTACTGTCGCCAAACACTTGCTCATAGACGGTCGTTTGATTCTTGGGGTTGTCTCTGTATTGTTTCAGTGCCTTTACCTTGCAATATAAAGCACGTTAAGGTGACCTTTATTGTAACTTAGAGCTATATAAATAAAATTGTATTTAATTAAATAATGCTGATTTTGACATTAGGTGATGCTATGACTCAATGAGTCTATGGGAGCGTGTAGACATCTCCCGGCCTGGATTTTCATGAAATACGTTAAATTTGGTGAATGTTGGACAATGTAAAGTAAGTTGGACTGACCAAATACGATGTGAATAAATCTCCAGGAGGAGTTTTTAAGTTAAAGAAGTTATAAAAGCTCTGAAATTGAACCTTCCTTTTGATTCAGGAGTCTATTTTTTTTATATCTCTAACTGATACCTATGTGTTACTGAATTCATATACGTCTGTAAAACATAGCAGTGGCTACTTACTTAGCAGTAATTTTGTTGCCTCTATATGCAAAATGTGGAGGAATGTGTACATTTGCACACCTGACATGCATGCATAATATCATCTTTTAAAAGTTAGAACTATAAACAGGTTCTTTATGGGTTGTTGTTTTTTTTGGTTATATCTTGTGTTTCCTTTACTTGCCCATTTCTTCCCTCAATTGCCAGTTGCTTTCTGATCGGTGTAATCAGATTCTTAGGGTCTTTTCTTTACAACTTAAAAGGCCTTAAGATGACTGTTGTTGTGAACTGCTGCTCTATATAAATAAAACTGTCTGCAAGCCCTGATTGTTTCACTCTGCCCAGTTCCCACAGCTGTGTTGGAGCTTCACCTGATCAGAACTCGAGTGTCAACATGACCCAGCAGACAACTTTCCGGGCATGTCAGGTTGCCTGTATTTAATTGTCTAAATAATTTCCTGTGGCTGCTGGACGGTTCGGCTATTTGTCTGTGTCTCTGCAGAGGGAACCCATGAAGTGGATTAATGCCTGGCAGATAGCAGAGCAGCTCAGTTTGGACAGATTTTCAGGGTGACACAGCTGATCAGACTTAACTCTTATCATCCTCTAAACACGCCCAACTGCACACACAGTCCGTCCTTTCATGTCCTACACGGCACAGATGTGTCCACAGTCAAGAGACATGAACTGAACTCAAAGCAGTCAAGTCACGTAAAAGGCAAAACAAGGAAGCGACTGACAGTATGATTGCAAAACTCCCAAAACTGATATCTGTCATAATAAATGGTATCTTCAGTAGTTATGTGTAATGGTCTGATTCCTGCTTATAGGGCAAGGACTGCTTTGTGTCTGTAGGTAATCAAACAGCAGAGCAAATAAAAAAGATGCGGAGTACCACAAGGCTCCATCATGGGGCCTCTTCTGTTCAATATCTACAACTCCCACTCCCACTGACCCAGATAATGAATGGTTTGTTATTGTTTCAGCAACTTTATCATAGTTTAAACTGTGTGTGTAAAATTTTGTTATTTTGTTATGGTTTTTGCCTGTTTTCTTTTGACTAGCTTCCTTATTCTCATAAACAGATAAATGTTAACAAAGCAAAAATATTGATATTATCTTAGGATAATGACAAAAAAGTAATTTCATTGAAAACAAGTGCATGCTAAGTTTACTGACTGTCAATTAATTTGTATTTTTAAAATCCTAACATATATGATTGACTATCAAAGTCAATTATATCGTTAAAACTATCAAAATTTTTATTTTAACACAGATTAATGTGTTGTATATATGGTGTATGCAATTTACCACTGAGGACACTGCAGCCTGCAAAATGCAACACAAAGCCACTAGCCTGTAACATAATTTCTCCTTTGTCCTGTATTTAATTGTCTTTTTGTCCTGTAATGTCATATGTAAGATCATATGCATGGAATAAAGAGGGATTATAAATAAGTATATGTTAAAGTAATGTTTATATTTGCTTTTGTATCACTCAAATTAGGCCCTGTTATACTACAGAATTTTTCAAAGTCAAATATTTTTCACATAACAAATTTACAAAATGAGAAAAATATTGTCGACTGCCTTAACTCTGTTTGGCATTGAGTTCCCCAGAGCTTCACAGGTTGTCACTGCAATCCTCTTCCACTCCTCCTGTCAGGATCCTGGGTCTCCTGACCCAGCGTTTTTAGTTCTTTGTGATTTTTGTATTTTGTACTTGTGTGATTTATTCTATGGTTTCTAGTTTTGATCCCTTGCCCTTCATGTTTGTCTGTGCCCCCTCTGTTCTGTGTAAAGTCCGTGTTTCTTGGTCTGTGTCTTCGCATGTTTTGAGTTTCTTGTGTTTTCTGTCACCCTGTAGCAGCACTCATGCAGCCCCAAACAATGGCGTTCCACTACCATGCTTGACTGACACACTGTCTTTGTACTCCTCACCTGGTTGCCAACACACATTCTTGACACCATCTGAGCCAAATAACTTTGTCTTGGTCTCATCAGACCACAGGTAATCAATGTCCTTAGTCTGCTTGTTTTCAGCAAACTGTTTGCTGAAAACTGTTCACTCAATATTCTTACAGCCTGGGCCATCCTTACATAGAGATTTTTTTTCCTTTTTTAGATCCTCAGAGAATTCTTTGCCACGGTGTACCATGTTAGACTTCCGTTGACCAGTATGAGAGAGTGTGAGAGCAATAGCACCAAATTCAACACACAACCAACAGTTATTTGAGTTATTTAGAGGGAACAGTAAATTTACACTGCTGTACAAGCTGCACACTGACTACTTTACATTGTATCAAAGTATGTATGTATTCAACATTCTCCTATGAAAAGATGTAACAAAATATTTACAAAAATGTGAGGGGTGTACTCACTTTTGTGAGATACTGTATATGTCAATAATTTTTATGCACTGATTATGGCTAAAACCTGAGTGAACTTCATCACTTGGACCAACTTCATCAACATGAGCTCATAAAAATATTATTGACTGGAAAAGAATAGTGTTACACCAGTGTCATTTAAGCCAAGCCAGAAATCTTGGATTTCAAGGGTTAAAAGCAGCAGGATTTTGATAAACCCCTAATGCACAGACTGAGTTCACACTATTCACCAAAGACTATCTCATAATACCTAAAGTATCCAAAAGAAGTCAGCAAGAGTTCAAAATATTCAACTGGTAGGAGATTTGACCAAAAACAGATTGTGGTCTGACAGTTCTAGGCTCTGTCTTTATAATTATGTGAAATCTGAAGGTTACTTCAAATGGATTTTTTTTCCCCCAGTGTTTACTCAGCATAACCACAACTGACTGGGACTCTCTGGCACAGTACTAAACTGCTTGGAGCCTCATTTAAAGAATGGGAACTTTTTTTGTGTTTGCAGGTAATTACACACCAATTACTAAAGAAATGGTCAAATTGCTCTTGAAAGATTGTCACATAATTGCTCAAATAGCAAAAAGTAAGTTGCTAAGTGGATGAAATGTTCATGTTATGCAGACTCATCCAAAAACACATTAAGTGCTGACAGTTCAATGTCTTGGATTCACATTTATGCGAAATTTGAAAGAAACTTCCATCTTTGCCCAAAAAAGAAAAACACAGAACACAGCTGAACAGAACTAAATTGTTTTGAATAATTTTTAAGGACAGGGGTGCTTTGTGTCTGTAGGAAATTATAAGTACCTCAGGAATCCATTCTTGGGCCTTTTCTGTTTATCTACTGCTCCCACTGGCTCAGATGATGGAGAGCAACAAAATGTGTTTCCATAAGTGAGAAAGTGATGCACAGATTTATATATTCATGTCACAATGAGAGTAAACTGCACACATTTGGTGGTGGAAACATTTGCTAAAGCTAAACAAAGATTAAACAGAAAGCAGTGGGGTTTTTGTTGTTTTTTTGTTTTTTGTTTTTTTTGAACTGGGGTAGTTTTAAAAATCAGTGCTCAGCTTCAATCTGCAAACCACATCATAGCTCATATAGCAAAAAAAGAGGCTGAAATGTTCAGGTGGTAGCAGTAAATGCAGACTCGTCCAATACCAGATTAACTTCTGACAGTTCAAGGTCCTGGCTTCACATTTATGTGAAATTTGAAGGAAACAAAAAAGGATTTTTATTTTTTATGTGCACTCAACATGACCACAGCTGACTGGCAAACTGTGTGGCCATCTGGCATGGTACTAAACAGGGTAAAAGAATAAACTGAAATGCTCAGCTTCAGTCGGTAAAGCTGATAACTACAAACCAACTCAGAAATCTTGGATTTCAGTGATTAAAGAGCATTTGCCTCTGCAGGATTTGGGAAAAAAATAAAGAGAGTGGGTGGCTGAAATGTTCAGCTGGTAGAGGTATGAATGCAGTTTAAGTTCAGATAGTTTGAGGTCACATTAATGTGCAGTTTGAAAGAAAATGAAACTTTTACCTAGAAAATGTTAAAAGGTGCATTCAAGTACACCCACAGACTGCATCTAAAGAGTGGATTACTGCAATGTGGAGCTGAGGTCCAAAATGAAAGGTATGAAGGCTAAACTCTTTGGCTAAACCTGCTTTGACAGGTATTGAGTGTAGTAAAAATAACATTGGGAGATTATAACGGACAAGATAGTACATGTTAGCCACATTTAGATTAATCTAAATATCAGTTGGTATTGGTATTGGCTCGATACAAGTGCCATTGGGTTGATATTTTGTTTCTATCCTCCAAGTTTAGGATGCAGCCCACTGAAGTGTTCTAAATTATTTGGGGGGGGGGGATTAAAAAATATGCCTCAAACATGCAGTATGAAATATGTCTGAACTTTTTTGTGTTGATTGTCACGTCTGTTTACAGGTTAAAGGTATTGGTATCATAGTGGTCCTGTATTTACTTGGTATTTGGTCGATACCAAAATTTGCAGTATAGCACTGCACTTCATCCACCACACATGTGTGTGCCTGCTGTATTTTATCGCTTATCATTTTATACTATTTGTTATTATCAAAAGATATGCCAATTAGCATTCATTAGCTGAATGCTAACAGAGCAAAAGTATTTTTTTGTTCCAGTGTGGACACGTTATCAGTGCTGTCTGTGAAAACTAAACTAGAACGTGAGGTTTTGTTTATTGAAAACCAGTCATGTTATCTCATGAGCTCCCTTGCTGCAACCCAAGTTAGCTCCACAGTGGGATGAAGGAGAAGTTGGGTGGGGTTGTAAAGAAGCCACGCCCTAAAGCAGTGTCTTTTAAGCTGTGATTTATTTATTTATTTTTTCAATTTGTGTTTATGTTGTACATCTAGATAAAAAAAAATCTCAAAGCAGCCCTTTGCTGTGCTGAGTGTTTATTCAAAAATGAAGAAATTTTCATGCTGTGACTCCCGAGTGAGTCTCCACAGCTGCTGGTGTGTGCGCTCAGTCGGATCCTTGAGCTCAGTGGCTGTTTCGTAACTTTAATTAAAGGGTCGTGTTGGAGTCAGATAAAAGTGCTGCTAATCAAAGCTCATTTCTTCCTTAGCTGCACCAGCCATTAACAATTCTCAGAAAGGTCATTACACATGTAATCATGTTTCAGTGCGTGTGTCAGGGACATGTTTTTCTACTCGCTAACTAGGGTGTGTGTTTGTGTTCTTGTGATTCTAACTTCCAAACATGCCAATCATTCTGTGAAGGGCAGCTTCGCTCCCAGCTGAGAAGTATCACTAAACTAAAGCTATTTCTGTCTCCAAAGGGACTTATCCACACTTATCCACGCTTTGATTACCTCTTGGCTGGACTGCTTAACTTCCTGTATATATACAAAGCTTGAAAATAGTGCGGCTGCTAAAGTACAGAAGTGTATCAACGATCTAGAAACAGCTCACAAATATATTACAGATCCATTATTTGCCTCCAGGTCACTGAGCTCCACACCTCTCACTTAAAAAAGTCTGTGTGTCCACTGTCGGTGCTTTTTTGCTGCTCTTCTAGACCAGCCTGATTCAAAAGCAATGGAATGGAAATAATAGCAAGGCTGAGGCTGAATGAGAGGCTAAGGTCGGCTCGGTGGAGAGTGGGTTGAGAAGTAAGGTGTAGGTAAGGCTTTGGTTCTGTGTGCTAGGTTCAATGAGCTGGCGTGGCTAGAGGTTCACCACAGGGAAAGGGATGATTTCCAACACAAGCTGCACAGAAGGGAACCAGGAAAAGGATGAGAAAACTGCATCAAACTGGAACGCACAAAGTTTCAAAAACATCATGGACAGTCAATTTAGCATCAAGCTGGTGAAAACTATCTGGCAGAGAACAGCTGCACCTCCTAGTCCTCAATTACCCAGAGAGAAGGCTCTGCTTACAACTCCACCTGAGGGCATGACAGAAGGAAAGAAAATCAGATCAGAAGAAGGCCACACGTCTACCTCGACTTTAACATAGGGTGGTTTTTTTAATGTTTTGATCTTTTATGAATAGTTGGATTCTACCGTGAACAGTGATATCCATTTCATGGTTACATGAAGAATCCAGTTGCAGTAGCAAAGAAAGCTTTCTCTGACTTGGAAAAGACATTATGAAAGATTTTTGAGACAAGAAAAAGCCTTTGCTTCCATTACAGCTATGTCCACATATGGAAGCAAAACAAGGACAATAAACAGGAAAACTGTGAATACATCACTGCAGCATATGTGGCTCATCTGGAGGATGAAAAACAACAACAAATGAGTTACTTCACGGTGTGAGAGACAGGGCATCTTGGAGGACCATGACCCCCAACACCGTTTATCAAGACACTTCAGAAGAAGATGTTTTTGAGTGTAATGAATTGTGACATACAAATAAATGTGCATTGTTTTTTTTTTCTACCTTCAATATATAAAAGGGGAATGACACAGATCGTAGGAGGAGAACTCTTCTAAAAGAAATTCATTGAGCATTGTTCCAACTGCAATGATAAAAAAAACCCCAAACACCTGTAAGCATTCATAAAAATATGGACAGGTGATGCAGCTGTGAAATGATGGCTCCTAAATGAGGGTGTCTCTTTCAGTTAAAAACCTGTTGCCTCAAGCCATCGCCCCTTGGCTGCACCACGCAGGCTCCACGCAGGCAGGAGGGCCTGAGGCGTGACGAGATGAGTCGAGGATGTGCAAAGGCGGAGAGGCACAGAGATGGAGAAGCGATAGGAGAAATGACTGAAATGCAAAGAAACAAATCAAAAGTTGAGAATAGAAATGATACTGACTATGACAGTAAAACCAAACAGAATTCAAAACTTCGACATAAACACTGATCGAAGCATCACCAAACTCTGGGGTCATGATGCTTTTATTGTTGCTTTTTTAGACTTTTCAGGAAAGCGTATAGGAAGAATAATTTATTTGGATTGCAAGTCCAAGAAGTAAGGAAGCAAAATCCAAACAGACACTCTGGACAGAGCCTGATCCAAGAAAAGGTAGGATAGCAAAAAAACCACCTGAACATAATCAAGGTAATGAGATGGGAAAGCCAAAGGGAACAAAGGCTTCACAGAGAAACACAGAATCAGGATACTAAGAAACAATAAAAACGTGTGAATAAGAAAGCACTCAAACCCAGAGGAGCCATTAACCAGAATATTAATTAGAAATAGAAAATAAGCCCACAGACCATGAAAGTTTTATTATATCTATTAAAATTAATCACACTTTGTGTTTTTCTTAGCTGCCTGAACCATTCATGATGAGAGAGGCTACTTATCTAAAATCATGTTTTAATTCATTTTTAATTGTGTGTTTTTTTCTTTCTTTAACTTGGACTTTTAATCTGTTCTCCTCTACTGGAACACGCTTGGGGTTGTTTTTAAGTGTACATTATGAATAAACATGATTTGACCTAACTGAATTTTATCCACACAGGAGTGAGTGAGGAAATTTTGTCTCTTTGCGTTATGAAGGATTTTCACTGTCCTAAAGGGGGAAAACGTGACAAAATGCTGAATAAGAATATTAAATGGCTCCTGTGCTGGGATTGTGTTTATAAACTAATGGTTACACCTCAGGTCATTGAATCTGCAATAATTCATCATCAGGGATCCTCATGCTGATGTTGAGCTGCAATAATGAATGGCGGCTGTTTTTTTTTTGTTTTGTTTTGTTTTGTTCAGAGGCTGTTAATGACTTCCTGCCTCTTAGGAAATAAATGAGAAAAGTTTAGACGACAAAGATGACTGACTTTGTAAGCAGCTGCCATTTTTTCAAAAGCTTTCTTAGACTTTACAACTATAAATGGTAAACGAATTGGATCTTATAAGGTGCTTTTCTGCTGTACCATCACTCAAATCGATTTAAACACCAGGTCTCATTTACCCATGTGCCTTTCTTCTAAGTGCTTTCTACTTAACATTAACACTCCAGTGCAACTCAGGATACGTGCATGCAAATTGGAGCAGCGAAGGACCGAACCACCAACCTCCTGCTTAGTACAACCACCCCAGTGTCACTTGTCAGTCCTTCTCAGTCAACATGGATCCTTTCTCCACTTCATCCGTCCAAGTTCTCATTTGAGCATTTTCAACAAACAGCTAGATCCGCACTTGTGGCACCTCCACCTGGGCTCATGCTCTCGAGGCGTAGCTCTTGCAGCTCTTATTGCTAACAATGCCCAGTTATGGGCCAGACGCTCTGATGCCATCCATTTTCAGGTTTTAGTTGATTCAACAGGTCAGTTGTTATGTACGCCTTAGAGGATTCCAACTTCCATGGTCACCGGTGTCCTGCTGGTTTTAGATCTCACCCTGGGTCAACACACCTGGATCTAATGATTAGTTCATTACCAGGCTTCTTGAGAACTTCAAGATACAGTGAGGAGGTCATTTGGCCATTTGAATCACTGTGTTGGATCAAGGACACATCTAAAACATGCAGGACACCAGCCCTTGAGGCCTGGAGTTGCCCACTCCTGCCATAGGTACTAAAGCCTCAAGACCAGTTGGTGAGTGGTTGCTAAGGTTGCTACATTAAAACCCTTCTTGCGATTGCTTTGGCCACTGTGACAGCAGAGCAACTCTGCTGTCACTTCCTTCCCTATCCCGTCCCACTTTTCAGCCAGGCAGCATTTGGCCGATTGTCCGGGCATTCGCATCCATTTTTGTGCAGTAGGTGAAAAGCGCTTCCCGTGGGGTTACAAATGAGTATATTTCAGTTGTTTTATAGCCCAGGCCACACGTCAGTAGTGCAATCAGCAGGAACATGTTCTTCATTTTCTGCAGGTTGTGCAGACCTGAACTACCCGTCACATTTGACTTGGAGGATGCTCAGATGGGGAAAAATGCCTAAATATCAGGAACGCTGAAGGTCCACAAGGAGACGACCTTGAAGGGGAGACTCATCAAGTTTAAATCAGAGTTACGATATTTCTGCTAAATTAAATTTTAATTGCACCTCGCATTCTGTTTTTTCTATGTGTGTTGATAAAGACCCGTGAAAATAAAATGGTTTATCTGAAGTGGTTTAGCCTCCTACTAAAATTGTAAATACATTTTTAAAAAGCAATCAAAGAATAAATAAATTCTATAAAAATAAATAAATAACAAAACAAATACAAAAAATGAATTGTAATAAAAAAGCATGACTTATGAGGTTTAAGATATAATTGAGAGGCTTTGTTGTTCTTGGTTTATCTTACAAAGCAACACTAACATGTGAATTTGACATATCTAGCCTTCAGTTCAAACTGAATCATCAAAATAATTTTAAAGAGAGGAGAGTTTGGTGCACAGGGTGAATTCACCATGATTCAACAAAAGAGCACAGAGAGGATAAAAGAAACTTCCTCCAACAAAACAAGCAATCATAAAAGTTTTGAGACAGGAAAACGCAGCTTTGTTGTTCTTTGATTGGCCTGTAAAATTAGACTACGTGCATTTTAAATTACAGCATTTTCACAATAAAATTTAATTAGAACCACAAAAACATTCATTTATGTAACATCTTCAGTTCAAAATGACTCATCAAAATGATCAAAGAGAAACATTTTATCAAACCGATGATTACGAGAAGTTCACAAATATTAAAATATATGAAAAAACTGGAAAAAAGAAGCACCCAGAGGTTAAAATCACCGTTTCTGTTTTTCATTGTGTTTCCTAAAAAGCAGTTTGAAAATGTTTAATGTCTGGGATTTCAGATGAGAGCTGTGGTGGAAGCTCACGTTGGTAAACAGCTCTTTCTAATGTCATATCTCCCAAAAACACACTCAGTAAGAGCTGCAGCAGCAGACAGAAACGATGGTCCGTTTCTCACTGTGAGGTTTTAGAGGACGAACCCACTCAGATGCTGTTTGTTTGAGGTTGTTTCCCACCGAGGGATGTCAGACTGTGGCGATAAAACCTGTGAATCTTTTCCATGCAACATTAAGCAATTTTGAGTTACTTCGCTTCCTTTAAAAAAACAAAAACAACAACTTTATGTTATTTTTATTCCTCTTAGAGGGAGATTTAGGTTTCTGCATCATTTCTCTGACTGATGGAGTTCCAGTAAATTAAAGAAAAGCTCCTGCTGTCAGGTAAAAATTGCATTTGGTCTGAAATGTATTTAAAACTTGAAAAAACAGCTTTGTTTCAGGTCTGTGACAGCAATGTAAGTAAAGTTACAAAGTTATATGTCTGATATACGGGAGTTAGTTAGTACGTGCCAGGTCATCAGCCAGACTTTGTGGAGATGTGTGATCCACATGTCTCAAATCATTCATTGAGGCTTTGAATGTAGCACTATATTTTAATATGTACACCTTACAAGTTTTCTTTGGTGGTAATTTTACACATGTTATCGTTTTGAGTCTCTATGTGCGCTTTTTTCTTTGTGTTTGCTTTAAACTGTGAGGTTGTCAAGTGTGTTTCTTTGCGTTGTTATCAGTCTTTCTACAAAATTATCCTTGTGGTGCTTCTTTCTTACATACACCACTTCATTAGGCACACCCATTCAGTTGCTTGCTGAATATGCAAATATCTAATTAGTCGATTACATGACAGCAACACAAAATATTTAGGCGTGTAGACGACCCGCTGAAGTTCAAGGTGAGCATCAGAATGACAAAAGAAAGGTGATTTAAGAGACTTTGAACATGACGGGCTGGTCTGAGCATTTAAAAAACACTGCTCATCTGCTGGAAATTTCCCACGCAATCATCTCTAGGTTTTACTGAAAACAGTATAAAAAAGAAAAAGAAAACAGAGAGAGACTATAACCAGTGAGCATCAGTTCCACAGGTGAAAATGCCTTGTTGATGTCAGAAGTCAGAGAAGAATGATGAGACTGCTCTGAGCTGATGGGAAAGCAACAGTAACTCAAATAACCACTCGTTACAAACAAGATATGCAGAAGAGCATCTCTGAATGCTGCAACAGCAGAAGACCACAACCTGTCAGGTAAGAACAGATAACTGAGGCCAAAATTCAACAGCTTTCCAAAACTGAACCCCAGGCACAAGGGACGAATAACTAAATAAACAGGAAGTGAAATGCGATAACTAACTGGGGAAAAACACAGACACAAATGGACAAAAAATTGGCACAAGACCATAGAACTAAATTCTAAACAACTGGGAGCTGGTGGTCCCTGGCAGAAACGCAAAGTAAAACAATAAAACCAAAAAATGTATTATAAACAAAACTATAACCAGGAACTACAGAAAAGATAGCTGTGAAGCAAGAAGCAAGGTAAACTAATGATCACCAAAATATCCAAAATTCAAAATAAAACAAAACTAGTACAATGACAGAGGCCCACTTGACGTGAAAGCATGGATCTATGCTGCCTCGTGTCTTCACCAGTTTAGTGTCTTTGGCATAGAGGGACATAAAAGAAACATTCATATCGTAGATGGGCTTTAAACTGTTTTCTGATTAATCATTAGTTTTTATTTAAGTCTTCTGTTTATGTCTTTATGTTTTATCCTGTCTTACTCAACGCCACCTCTTGCCTGGTTCTTCTTGAGGTTTCTTCCTGTTAAAAGAGTGTTTCCTTCCCACTGTTGCCAAGTGCTTTCTCATAGGTAGTTGCTTGATTGCAGGGTTTTCTCTATATAACTGTCAGTTTCAATCACTCTTTTAATCACTCTCCATTTGCTCACCTGCTCCAGCCAGCTTTAAGTCTCACCAGCACAAACCACCCCTGACAAAGTGCATGATTACACTAAAGCTTTTGCTTTCCAGCTGCTACTTTGGGGTCCAATTTAATTCATTTTAGGTTCATTTTGAGCCTCTTTGTAAAACATTTAGGACTGTTCTGAGTCACATTTGCATGTTTTGTGTCTTTCTTAAGCTGGTTTGAAACTCTTTGTGGTCCTTCTCTAAATTTGGAGTTACTACAATAAGCTGTAAAGCTTTTCAAAGAAGAAGCTCTTGCTTCATCCAGAAGCTCATGAGTCATGTGTTTTAGTACAAACTTCCAGTAGAAAAGAGGCTTTGATTCATTTGTGGCCAGCACTAAAGGGTTTGAATGGTGGAAGAAGTTCTGGCATCTCAGTTCGTATCAGTTCTGGTGTGCTTTCTTTCTGGCTTCTCACAGTTTGGACCCGAGGCGTGCTGTTGATTTAGGATTGAATTATTGTGTATTGAAGTGCCCAACCTGGACCCAGGGAGATAATAGAGAAGCCCAGCACACTGACTGGGATAATGTATAGTTAATTAAAGTGTACCGAGAGCTAAACTCAAAGGGGCAATGAGTGAGATTTATTTAGAGCCTCGGAGCAGAAAATCCACATCTGTGAGTCCTGATAGCGTTGCAGATCGATACTAATGATCTGCCTGGAACAGATGCTGATACTTCTGGCTCCAGAAAACCTACATAATCTATTTTGGAACAAAAATTCCTGAACTGATGATGTTAAGAGACTCATAGCCTTCAGGGACTGACAAACACGTAAATGTATAGGCTAAAAATGTGGAAGGAGACAGAAAAATGTGAATTTTGTGAAAAAAAAAAATTCTGACACAGTGCTTATTTGTCCACATCACCTCCAGAGAAAGAGTCAAAATTAGGAAAAGTGTTTATCAACATATCAGTCAATCCATCCATCCTTCCATCTGGGTGGGCTGAAGTCTTTCCCAGCTGCCATAGGGTGAGAGGCAGGGTGCACCCTGGACAGGTCAGAACGCACCAAAAGCTAAAATTACCCTCATGGTTTTTTTTTCTTTATTAAACTACCAAAATAGCTACAGAGAGACTCAAACATCCCTAAAGACACACAAAGCACTGAAAAAAGACCACTGTGGCTATGCAAATGGTAACCTGCAGTTTCTCTAGTGGTCACTTGAGGCTGGCTTCAAAGGTGAGTCTGTCCTCATAGCCTCTTTGCATAAACTTTGCAGCAGAAATAAACATGTTTGCAGCCTGACACAAAACGCACTTGTCTCCATGAAGAATTTCCTCCTTCATAATGATAATGAAGACAGTAGATTTGCTTTTATAAGTCACCCATTTAGTTTCTATTACAGCTTAAAGTTAAAGTAGTGCCACTTTGAGTTCAGTGGCTCCACTGACCTCTTCGTTGTGTTTGCAGTTTCGCTACCTTTTGGAGCATTTTTTGCTTCGACTTGTTTCAAACATAAGAAGTTTGTACTCACTTTGGACTGTTTAGCAAATATCTGCATCTGTGCCTTACACCTTTATAACCAAGCCTGCTAGTATTTGCTAATAATTTACTTATTTTACTTAAACCTTTAGTCTGTAGTGCTCAGTGTATCATCCCATTTTTTATGAGAAAGTTATGAGACTTTTCCATCATCCTTCTGTTTTTCCCCCTGAAAAACAAATAAAACCCACAATACATTTTAGGCAATTTTCATCTTCACCAGTTTTGAAAGAAATTTGTCAAATGGTTCAATAAACTTTCCATTCTCAAAAATTTTGAAATTTTGGGGAATTTTCTGGCTTTTGTTTCATGATCCAAGCGTTAAACCACTTCACATCAGCTTCACTTGTTCTGCCTAAAATCTATTTTTTGACTCAAACTTTGTGTCCACTTGTTTACCTACTTGCCTGCCTTTAACGGCAAGCTGCCTTTTTTTTGTTACAGATTTGGATTTTGGATTTTATTCTGCTTCAGGAGTCAGACCAGTGTCGGGCTTGAGTTAGCTTTAAGTGAACCAGTCTGGGGGCAGAAAATTACAGTGGCCCTGAGAGTTCAAGCGCATTGCAACTTAGAAAACAACAGCTAACAGAAAAATACCTCGAAAAAAAAACAAAAAACAAAACAACCGCGAAACAGAAGGAAAGTGTTTCTGGGGACATAATAACGTGACGGAACAGTGACAGAAACAAAAACGTGAGACACACTTTAATCACGCGACTCATATAATACTGTAGACACACGTTTGCTATTAACTGTTTACTGTTTACTTTGTCACTTCTTTGAGCTGTTCAAAGAAGTGACAAATATTTTTCTTCCCCAGAAACACTTCCATTTTCTATTTTTAAAATTTGCTGAGTTTTTGTATTTCCTGGTGTTTTCTTCAGTCACAGTGCATTTGACCTCTCAGGGACCACCACTGCAATCAGACCACATGTGTCTAAAATATCTTTCTCTGATGTTTTGCTGGCTATGTCTATCTTTTATATACAGTCTGTGGTTTAAAGCAAGCGATTGTTATAGATTTTGCTTTCCTGTTTGGTATTAGCTGAATGTTTTTGTTTATATAATATAAATAACTGAAGCTAGACACCATGTTGTGATTAGGATCGCACCAGCTGAAGTAGATCCTGTATTTTGAACTGAGCTGTACACCTGCTAAGTTTCATGTTTGAATTTTGCACATTTTGACAGACAGACAAAAACACTTCTGCCGAGCTCCTGAACTCTGGCTTTGAGGTGGTTTCCCCTGCTTTGTTGAGGTCTCCAGGTCTCCAGTGAAATCAATATGTCTAATATATGCGTGCTTGGAGAAAATACTGATTTTTGTGGCTTTGGTCACATAACCCTTTCAAAACAGAGAATGGAAGTGTGTTTGCCGTGTGCACCTGTATATCATACACATGTAACATGCGCCTTTTCCCATGTGTGCCTTCCTCTGAGGCCTTATCAGTGTGCATGCCGGCCTGGGCCATGCATCATTTTCCAAAGCAGCCTGACAGCTTTCCTAATCACAGCGTAATTAATCTATAACTCCTGACAGCCCTGACCATTACCCACCATTGTTTAAACACAACACATTATGTAATCGTCTGCATCAGCAGCTGGCTCTGCCTCTGACATGAAAAACAGTCCGCTTTCTCCACCCCTCGCTCAGCTTGCGTTCTTTGCATATAGATTGAACATTAAGATACTAAGTTGTGGCCTTGTAAGGCAGCAAGTGCAAGAAGTGACAGCGTTATTTACTTCATTGGCAGAGGACGGCGGGACAACGAAGTTCTGCCACAGAGGAGGAGAATTAAAGGTCCCGTGAGGCAAATTTGGTTTGGAAAATGTGGGGGAAGCCTTTAAGCACTGCTGTTTATTATTTCTAATGGTCGCGGTGTCATCTTTTTATTTCTATTACGCACATAAACTGAAAACAAATGTGGATTCACACTTTATTCCTCATAAGAAAATCAGCCTGTTGGCAAGTGGGCTTCTGATGCTCATGGAGGGATTTTATTTACCTTTTGGATCTGCTGTTTTCAAGCATCATGGTTTGCTTCT
>NW_005187692.1:424075-430529 GCF_000239375.1 Pundamilia nyererei | reverse complement strand
CTGAGTCTTCCAGGATGCTGAACATGTCTCCAGGGCAGCCAGCTGGTGTTTTCTGATGTTTTTATCATTTTTTGCAGAGCTGAGTGAGGACAATTTCAGTGGAGCACCAGTAGAAAGACACCAAGAGATGCTGTGTGAGGTTCACCTTCCTGAGCACTCTCAGGAAGTGTGGACACCTTCTCCACCTTCTCCACCTTCTCCCCATTGATGTATCAGGATGTGTGTGTAACTGGGTCATAAATGACATATTCTTATAATTATACAAAATGTGTTCTAAACCCCAAACTGTTTGTGGTATGCCAGACTTCTAAGACCTCCAAGCCTGTAGTTATCTTCATTATCAGCTCATTATCAGCCCCTCCTCATCCTTTTCTTCTTCTTTGGTGCAACCCTAATTTTGTGGTACCCGTTTGGCCTCTCTCCTTTTCTGCAATTCCTCTGTAGCAGAGGTCAGTGTCATTTCTTTTCTAACACTAATTATATCTTTCTCCACCCTGATGTTTCTGATTGTGTGTTTTAGTTCATTATTGTCATCATTACGCCTGTTTTTACTAGATGCTGTGAATATGTGGAACGTGTTTGCCGTGTGCAGGGACACACCGGTTACACACGGAGATTCTGCTTCCTCCCAAAGTGAATAATCATTTCTCTTGTCTTTTTTGTTGTGTTATGGGATGTGAGATGCGCAGTGTTGATCCTGGTCAGACATCTTGGCGCAGTCTACTGGGTGGGATGGTCTCAAAGGCAGAGCTGTAGTCCCCATGTTGCTCCACTGATATTTAAAACACAAAATACTGCTGTGTTTGACCAAACATATCATTATGTTATGATGAGAAAATATAAATATACCTTTGATTTTGGTAATAAAATTATCCTGGACAGGTCACCGGTCTCTTCCTGTTAAATAGTGTTTTTCCTCCCCACTGTTGCCAGAGTCTTGCTCATGATCATTGTGATTCTCTCTCCAATAATATGGCCTGTGGTGTCCAGTGTGCACCCTGAGATGTGACATTTTAAATTTCCATTATGTAATTTTAATTTACTGGAAAAGGGGTTCACAGCAGGGCAAATGGGAAAAATTTTGAGAGTAACAATAAAATATTCTGGGTCACAAGACAGCAGCAGCAGTTATGATCTTCTGATTTCACATATTTGTAGCTTAGGAAAAGTTTCTGACTTCCAGAACTGGAATTTTGTGGCTTTTGTTACTTTTCCAAAAATGTCAGAGATGAAGTTCAAAAACTGAAACTGACAAATTATTATAGTGACATTTACAAAAAAAAAAAAAAGTCGATCTTGAAAGTAATTTTTTAAAGACTAAATAAATAATCGTTCTTTCTTTTTTTTTATCTGGTATTTTCAGTTTTTATTTTGTCCTCTATGTTCGTCTTTTACTCCCCCCCTTTCACTTTATCCTAAGCATGGAGCTGGTGGGAGGGAGTAAGGTGATGAAGTGCGCGTGTGTGGGGCTTTGGATACAGTGAGGCATGCAGAGGGCTGGTTCTCGGGGGCAGTGTACTTTAAAAGGGGCTAGATCTGCTGCTCGGATTCAGGTTGGAGTTTTTGTGCACCTCGCAGGGAAACAGATGGATCCCTTCTGGATTTTTAACCCGTGAATTCTTCTCAATAGTCCCGTACACGCTGGAAGAGGGTTACGGTTACGCACAAGCGCGCAGACACCTCCATGCGCCCGGAGTAGAAACGGTGACCATGCCGCTCCCCTCGGTGAGCTCCTGCAATTTCACGCACCAAAACTGCACCGATAGCTCTAACTTTACGCAGCAGCTGAAGAGAAACGACACCGACCCGTTCGGACGTAACGAGGAGGTGGCCAAGCTCGAGATCACCGTGCTGAGCCTGGCGTTCGTGGCGGCGGTGGTGGGCAACCTGAGCGTGCTGCTCGCCATGTACCGAGCCCGGCGGAAACCGTCGCGCATGCACCTGTTTATGAAGCACCTGTGCCTGGCTGACCTGGTGGTGGCCTTCTTCCAGGTGCTGCCGCAGCTCTGCTGGGAGGTCACGTTCCGCTTCTATGGGCCGGACTTCTTGTGCCGCATCGTGAAGCACCTGCAGGTGCTGGGCATGTTCGCCTCCACCTACATGATGGTGATGATGACCGTGGACCGCTATATCGCCATCTGCCACCCGCTGCAGACGCTTCAGCAGCCCACGCAGCGCGCCTATATCATGATCGGCTCCACCTGGGCGTGCAGTCTGGTCCTCAGCACCCCACAGTACTGCATCTTCTCCCTGAGCGAGGTGCGCCCCGGCTCAGCCGTCTACGACTGCTGGGGGCACTTCGTGGAGCCGTGGGGGGTTCGCGCGTACATCACCTGGATCACGGTCGGGATCTTCGTGGTGCCCGTGGCCGTGCTCGTGTTCTGCTACGGATTTATCTGCCGTACGATCTGGAGGAACCTCAGATACAAAACCCAGAGGAGAAAGAGCGCGGAGGCCAGCAAAAGCGGGATGCTGAGCCGGAGCTCGGTGAGCAGCGTCAGCACCATCTCCCGTGCCAAATTACGCACGGTCAAGATGACCTTTGTGATCGTGGTGGCGTACGTGGTGTGCTGGGCGCCTTTCTTCACGGTGCAAATGTGGTCGGTGTGGGATGAGACATTCTCCTGGGACGGTAAGTGACCTGCTGACAGGACCAGAACCTTACTAAAGATATAAATCACACTTGTGGCAAAGTGTGAGTAAAGCGAATGGGCAGACTGAGGTTTAAGTAAATTTAGCGAACTTCACAGGTTTGAAATGACATAGCTAAAGGCCGAATGCAGATTTTTAATTTAATTTAAATTGAATCACAACTTCTTGTGAGAATAAACAGAAGCTAACAGCTCACGTATTCCCCTGTAACACTGTTATTTCAGCCTGTACACACGTCCACGTGTCTCCGTTTGAGCCACATCTTTTCTGGTGAGACATGTGTTCACCTTTGAGCCACAAAGAGGCACATCCCCTCAACATATGAGGCAAAAATGCTTTGCGCTCATCTACAAATTAGCGCACTTGTCCACCCCGGCCTGCAGTCAAATTTTCTGCTTTGTAGCAACTTTAGACGTTCCACCTTCCCTGGAAGGGATTTTAAGGGAATTAAAAGAATGCTAAAGAGCAAATTTTCTTTAATTAAGATGTCTTTGGTTCAATTATTGGCGGCTCCAGTTAAATAAAAATCACAATGCAAAGCCTATAAATCCAAATGTAATATTGCTATTGGTAGGCACGTGTTTAGCCTCGTGCCCGCATGCAGATGTTATTTTGCGCAATAATTTAAACGTGCTTCAGTGCTCAATAACTTTTTTTTACAAGGAACAATTTTTTAAAATTAATCAATTAATGTAGTTGATTTGGGTTTATTTAACAAGAACAATGTGCACTACATATATTACAACAGATGCTAAGGGCTCATTTTTCTTAGATCATCCGATGGTGCAGATTAAAAAATGTGACATATTGAAAAATGTGCGAAATGAAGCACCCTCATAAAACAAAGTGTACTCATAATGAAAGTACTTAAAGAAGAAGAAGAAATTACAGTTGAAGAGCAAACCATCAACAAACCCACAGATACATTTCTTCAGTGCAAAGAAATTTAAGGCATGTGAGCCAAAGCTTCGCACAGGCAGTAACTGCAGACCTGAAGATATTTCAGCCACATTTTCAAACTAAAATCGAAATTTTTCTTTTTTCTGTGAGATTTTCTGGTATGAAAAAAAAAATCCAAATCTCTGCAGCCTCCGGTGAAAAAACAGTTTGGTCCAAGTCATGTTTAGACTTTTCCTCAAATAATAATCATAATTATACAAAGTGTTGCCAAACACGGCAAAAGTTTTAGCATAAAAATGTTAAGGCGCTAAACATAAAGGTTAATATGTTGCCATCACTCTAAAGATGCAGCTGGAGATGACTTTAATGACCGGACTTACTGCTGGTTAGTTTTACCTTCTATCTATCTATTTATAAATTTTTAACATCAGCATAAAAATGAGTAACTTAAATTTTAAAACTATAACACGGAGTACAAAACACAACATTCTCACTCAAAATAGAAAAGGAGCAGAACATAACATCAGAACTGCATATCAGTAAAACACCTGAGTAAATATACTTTGTTACATTCCACCACTGGAAAAATATTTTGCAAACACAGACAGTGATTGAATCAGTGAAGTCATGAAGCATTTCTAAACTCTTTAAATAAGATCTTGATCATAACTTACAAAATAGAATATGCTGATAATCTTTTGGCAGTTTGGTAAACATTTGGTCAGTTTATAAATCGACAGATTCTAAGCCAGTTTACTGTCTCGCATATTATAACATTTCTCTCACACGTGAGGCTCAGTTTGGTTAAAATCTTTCATTTTAATTTGCTCCACTCTGCAGCAGTTTGGGTTCAAAATGAGACAAAGTGGTTAAATTGTTCCTTGCACTCAGAAAGGGATTATATTTAAAAAGTTCAGAGCTCTGACTGGTTTTACGCCAGAAAATGATATAATCCTGATGTTCCCTGAAAATGAATTCCTATCAAGCTGCTGGAAGCAGCACTCATGCCCTCACCAGTCAGTAAGGCTCTGTATGACAGTGATAATGAAATTCTTCAAGTGGGTGAGCAGACCAGGGCAGCCTTTTCTCCTTTAACAGACTCCGAAGCTGCAAAATAAAATTCATATCCTGACTTCTATCATTGGAAAATTACTCAGCACTGACATGCACAGGCTTGAGGTTTAATAAAAAACGTCAAAAGATAAAAAAAAATTTTTTTTCACATATCTCCTCTTTTAATTTATTCTGTGGTTAAGGTTGGCCACAAGTTTCTGCTTTCCAATTTCTCTGTGACCTGCCACACTTCTCTATATTTTCTACTTTTTAATTGGTATTTGAAAAAGCTGGAAACTTCACACATGGTTAAACTGGCTCAAAGCTAAACAAAGAAAGCCTTTAATTGGCCTTTAATTAAAACTTAAATAATTACAATATTGCAGGGAAATCTTCCAAACTTACACAAATGCCAACTCTTTCCTTCCAAACCATATCTGTTATTAAAGCATGCATTTAATGGCTGAAGCAGAGATGAAGCTTTCTAGTATCATCATATAGGGACCCTGTTGGGCTTGTTGGTTTCTGCTGGAGTTTCTGTACAGTTGAAAAACTAGAACATATCAGATTTGAGATTCATTTTCAAATGTTTTAAAATGCCAAAAATTCAAACAATGATCAATGTAGTGGTGTTGGTCAGTTGGCAAATGGTTTTAAGTCTAAATTCTGGTATTTTGGTCATCAGGAACATGGGCATGACCAGGCTGGACCTCTATTTCTTCCAGAGCTTCATTAATTCTTTGTGGAAAAGATTCAGCAAGGTGCTGGAAACATCATTTTTGGATCATTCTGACACGACAGCATCAAACAGCTGCTGCAGATTTGTCTGCTGAACATCCACAATGCGAATCTCCCATTCCACCACATCCCAAAGCTGAGCAGGCAACATTTTTCCAATTTTCTGCAATCAAGAAGACCCTGTGTGTATTGTAGAGTCACTTAAATCACTTTTATCTCAATCCTGCTGTTCAGTTTAAACTTCAGCAGGTCATCTTCATCGTGTTTACGTGCCTAAATGCACTGAATTGCTGCTCCGTGATTGGCTGGTTACATATTTGTGTTTCTGTCAACACACACGGGCGGGGCCACACTGGGAACCAGCGATCATATCAGCAACTGGATGTTATGTACGTTGTTTAATGACATTTTTGTCCACATAAAGGCCCCAAAAAGTCAACAAAAGTTCAACAGATTGCAGAATAACAGTTTTATGACAAGAAGCACGGCAAGAGAAACTTCTGATAGGTCAGAAAGTTGAACACTTTTGTATTTTCTACAAATTTACATAGTTTTAGCTGTTCTTTTAAATGTACCTTAGGACATTTGTGGTGATTTGTATAGAAGTATACTTCTAACAAACTATGCAGCTCATTCTCTCAATCATTTCTCTCAAATAGAAGACGTTTTGGCTCATCTTGAAAGAAAGGCAGCTCTGAAATGCAAACGTGAGGTCATAGTTCACAGGACAGAGGTCAATATAACATTTAGAATCCCTGGCTGTATCCCAATTCAGGGTCTGCAGCCTTAAAGTACGCAGCCTTAACGGTCCTCAAGGGCCGTACTCAAAGACTGCTGAGGCCGGAAGTGCGAGGCTTGTAAGGTTGTGAAATGGGACGGTCTAGCCTCCGTTGTGCTGCCCAGGTTGCCTAGCAACCATGATACTAACAGCTGGAAACGTTTCATACAGCTTTGTTTGACAGAAATAAAGGAGAACACATTTTATACATTTGTTTCTACATGAGCTTTGTGTGATTTGATAAGTATCTGAGGCTGAGACCACAGGACTGTAAAACATGATTGTTGGGCTTCATTTCTTTACTGAACAGTCATTTAAGATTAGCTAGTAAAT
>NW_005187692.1:404495-416854 GCF_000239375.1 Pundamilia nyererei | reverse complement strand
TTTCATTGTAGCTGAAGTCCGGGACAAACTGTTCCTTTTCACCTAAATACGAAAAGCATAATAATTTCTCTGAATACGAGACGATTCTGTTTTTTAGGGAACGGTTGGCAACTCTAATAATTAGTATGAACAAAATAAAGTTCAACATCATTAACTTCATAGCACCCACCCAGCTGTATAGAAACTCCGTCATGCTAGCTAGCACGCACTACGAAAAAGTCAGCATAACGAAAATAAACTCCAACTAAACTTGGTTCATATCTGACCCAGAGAGACTGCAGGTTATGCACGTCTTACCTGAAGTTCAGTTCACCTGACACTCGGACGGGCGGCCGCTTCGGGTCTCTCCTCCTCCTGCGTCCCCTTTCTCTCATCCACCTGCTGGCTTGCACCACTTGCTAATGTTATTGAATCTGTGGAAGCTCCGCGATAGCCACCGCACGAAGTAACGAATAACGAGCCTATCTAAATCCCAGTAACGAGTAACGCGTTCCTGATTTTGGCATAATAACTAGTTACCGTGCTCGTTACCACAATAATAACGTAGTTACTGTAACGCGTTACTTAATAACGCGTTAGTCCCAACACTGCTTATAAGAGGTTATATACGTTATAAATCACTAAGTTGACCTTGAAGACCTTGGTGAATGTAAGTTATCGTGCTTACAAACAGAATGATACGCTGACTCTTCCAAACACATGACCTTGGAGGACATAAAAACAGGAGGCCTGAATATGATAGCAAGGCCAAATAATGTATTTTTAGAGTAGTTAATGTATGTATTTCTATTTGATGCACTCTTGTTTGAATGCCTCACTGGACTTAACCATTTGCTCTGCTGTAATGAAACTTGTCTCAGCGGCTCCATCACGTCAGTAATTATTACCATTTCTATCCCTCCAAACCTCTGCTGCTGTCTCACCGCAAACGATCCGTCTTTAATCAGGAGAGAATTGCTGAGTCTCACGCGGTCTTCAGCATCAGCTGTCCTTGTTATCGGTGGTGCAGGAGAGCTGAGCTGGTCTGTTAATACTGGCGTTCGCTCAGGGTTGCTTTGCAGGCCACAGCTACATGAAGGCAGCCAAACCTTATTAAGAGCTGCCCGGCAGGCTGGCAGTACTCCAGTGTGTTTCAGACTAGTACATGTACTTTAAGAGGAAAAACACTTTGGTTTAGTTGCTGACGTCTCCGAGTGTGCTTCATAAATCTCTCTTCCCATTTCCCCTGCAGACTCTGAGAATGCCGCTGTGACGCTCTCCGCCCTGCTGGCCAGCCTCAACAGCTGCTGCAACCCCTGGATCTACATGATCTTCAGCGGTAACCTGCTGTCGGACTTCGCCCGCAGCCTGCCGTGCTGTTGCCACCTGCGAAACCGGTTCCACCACCAGGATTCGGACAGCAGCATCCGCCGGACCACGCTGCTGACCCGCCTGCAGGGTCAACGCCCTTCAGAGCCTGTCAGAGACCTCAACCACACCCCCAAAAGCTGCCCGCCAATCCCATCTGCATCCTGACCCCCAGAAACACTACCTTTGTGTGTTTATGTGTGTATGTGTGTGCGTGGTTAGTAAAACTGCAGCAGGTTTGCAGCAGTGAGGGAAGGTATGACATCATCTGAGGGTGCATTCACACCTACCCTCTGTTTTTTTGTTCCAATCCAGTGGGAAAGTTTGTTTGTCCAAAGGACATTTTTGGTGTTTGGCTTGTTTGGGTTCACACAGCTGAAGTTTAATAACTCATTTCCAGTCTGCGGGGTTGGAGACTGTGGGGATAGTAAATAAGTGCTGTACAGTACAGGCAGTGTGGATGTATTTCACTTTGAATGCACTATTGGGTGTGTTTCCTTGGAGAGCTGCTCTCATTGAAGTATTTAAAGCATGTTTACGAGATCATTTTTTAAGACTTGAGGTTAAGTCTGGTGTTACTCTGCAGTCCTTGAATTAATTCATGTACAAATCCCTTCGCTCTCAAAAAAAAAAGAAGTGTTTCTCCGTTTTTGCTTCATACTTTCTCGCTTCTGCTTTCTCCCTCTGAACATACAAAACTTTAAAAAAATATTTCCAGCTCTTAAAGCCTCAATAAAATCCTCTTTGTTGTGCTGTTTTCTCAATTTAACAATCAAACAGGAAAATAGTGCATTTTGGGGGGACTATTTTCAGTGGCGGATGAATTTGTCTACATTGGGATATCCATGACCTCACCTGATGTCATTCCGTATTTAATCAGTCAGTGCCTCTATCACAGTGTACTTAATGAAGCTATGAAGTTTAACCTTCATACTGTGAAATCATTGTTTTAAGAACGCTGGAGTGGAAAGGTACTTTATTAATAATTATTTAATTCTTTTAGTTATAAAATGTGGAAAGTTTGGGTTGAACTTTTTTTTTTTTCAAAATTAAAAAACCAACCAAACAAAAATACTTTCACAAAAAGAAATTAGGTTAGAAAATCAACTCATATTTACCTTTAAGGAGCTGGAATGACTCTGGGACGTGTATCCACACTACCCTGCTTAAAATTGTAAATCCTAATTAAAAGTGCTATTTGTTCAGTATAATTAACATTGCCTCTGTGAACATCTGTTTAATTATTAATTTTTATTATGATGCTCTGATGCTCGCTCATGCTTTGCTGGCTTCTGTAGCAGCTTTGAGCCTCTTTAGAGACTCATTCTCAGATGTGTTTGTAGATATTGAAGATATTTCATGAGTGTGATGTTTTCTGTCATCTCTGTATTGCTCTAATATGTATTGCACGTGTTGTAAAGGCAGATAAAAGCTGTTGCTTGTGTCGTCACGTGATGTTCGACTGCTTTCTGTCTGTAACAGGAGGGTTTTATAGGTGATCACTTACCTGCTTTTAGTAACTTTCACTAAGTACAAAGCAGTGAAGAGCTAAAGTAATGAAAAAATATTAGTTATAGATCTGTGGATTGATCCGGCCTGCATAAGTCAGTAATCTTTCATAAAGACTATTATGATCATCAGAGTTATGGGTTTCCTGCAGTGCCACCATAAAACTGGAATTTCAGGGGTTTTAAGTGAAATATCCAAACAATAAATTGAGGTTCTTCCTGATAGGATCAACCTTTTTCCTCTAGAACAGGGATCACAAATTCAGTGGCTTGCGTGAGAAACATGATATCATTTTAATTGATAAAGCTCAAGCATGTTTTGAGGCTCCATGAAGATTTTTGTCTTTGCTCAAAAATGTTTCTTGATGGTAACTGTTTCTGATCTAACCTCTTTAGATCTGGTTCTCTTTGTGTTCAGAGTCAACATGTTCTCCAGTGTGAACGTGTCAGGGTTGAGCTTAATAGTGAAATATTTATATTTTCTGGCCACTTGGAGCACCAAAAAGCCAACAGTGTGAGCTCAGTGTAGCTCAGACGTTTATATGTTTAACAAACAAATGCTTATCTCCACATATTACAGCACAGCATTATCATCCATTTCCAGCTGTTTTTGTCTCCGTCTGATAAACGTATCAGGATCAGATAAAGACTTTCCTAAAGTGTAACCGTGGTGACATCATCAGCTGGTTTGTGAGACTGCATTTTGAGTGTTTTTGCTAAAGAGTGGACCTGAGTGACCCGAGTGACATCATGAACTCACTGCTCGAGAGTTGACGTGGTTTAACCAGCAGACGAAAGGGAAAAATGAGCACTCCTTAACTGGTTGCTGGAGGTTATAGAAAATGGCAACTGGTCTGCAAACACTGGCTAACTAGCAGCTTACCAACAACATTGGCATTCAAATGGCGTGACTATTACTTTGAACAAACATTTACTATTTCCAGTTTGCACTGTCCTTTTTAAAGTTTTACTGTCACTCAGCTGGTAGTTGGTGAGTCTCTGCAGACATGTCACCATCTTCCATGCAAACTAGAGGCAACTGTGGCAGCCAAAGTGACTGCAAGGAGGTTTTTGACAACCAGCTGGGGAACACACACAGACAATGAGTGTCACAGACGGGTTGGTCACCTGTTTGCAAAACCTCTGTATTTGTAGATGTGGTTTTAATTTAAGAGAGCCGTCTGTGAAACTGTAAAGTGATTGGCTAACACTTTGCCCATCTGGCCAAACAGGAATTTGGCCTTTAGGTGAAAATTACAGTTGGGATCAGCAGGGAGTTCAGCAGGGATTTTAAGTCCAGGAGTGATCATCTGATTTTCAGGTTCAAGATGTCTCCTGCAGTGTTTACTGTTACTGTTAGCACAAGACAGTTCTTGTCTCACACGTGGCATGTAAACGTGAGCTGCTTTTCTCTTAACAGCTGCAGGTGTTCTAATGATGCTGCTTTTCTGAGGTTCAAACATTTCTGAGGTTCTCCATTTCTGACATTGCTCTGCAGTAACAATAGCAATTGTGATGGCGTGTTTTTGGTAGCTAAACAACAGACTGGTGCATGAATGGGTTTAACAGGAGATGGATATCGTTACTCTTGCATAAGGCCGAGATGCAGCAGGTGCAGCGGCCACTCACCAGATTTAAATGACTAAATTTATCAGCTCATGCCCGACAGCTGCCCAAGGACACTTCAGAAAATTACATGGGAATATTAAACTTCAGACCTTTTTTTTCTCTGTGCAATATCTGGGCATAAGTATGCCTCTCATAAAAACACTTCAACAGGATTTTTCCTTGTTTTTTTACCTCACGCAGGGAAACAGGAGTAATTGGAAGCAGGTTGGCTGCATGACATGCAACAGATGTCTGAAATTGAAAACAAATAAAAAGGTTTCAGCGCTTCAATCAAAGAGTTCATCCTGTGATTTTTGATTCATTCCTTGCAGGAAAAGTGAGAGCCTCCAGGCTGAAGTGAACCCCTGAGAGGTGGCAATGAAAGGAACTATAATTTCCTGCCTGAGCCAGCTTGATTAGTTTGAAAGCACCTACAAACCAGAACTTCAAAAGGTTCTTTGTGTACATGCTTAACACTCTTGTTCCAGGATCACATCACCCCCACTGACCTCTTAGAGATGTGTTTTTGTCTGATTTCTGCCGTGTAAACAGACACACAGAGCCAGTGCATAAAGGTGGATCTCAGATGAAAATTCAGACTGACTCTCATAACTCAGGACAGCTGAGGGGAAACAGGAATGCAAAAAATGCTTATCTTTACGCACCAGGGCCTCATATTTCAACCCAGGCTTGAGCCTGCAAATGTAAGGCAGCTCAGAGGCTTCATAGGAATCATATCTATGAAAACAAATCATAAAAAAGAAACACAGAGGGCAGACAGACCTATATCAGCAGCACTCGTTTTCCTAATTTGGTCAGTTGTCACCTGCAATCTAACCACAAAAGACATTTGATTTCATTTTAAAAATGTTCTCCAAGAAACTCTGGTAATTTATTCAAGTGAAGACTAAGTTTTTACTTATTTTCTATAAGCTGTTCTAACAGTGGATGTTCATATTACCCATGGCCAAAGTTTCTAATATTGAGGTGATTGTGTGTGAGAGTAATAGCTTTGAGACAAATGCGTTTTTACATAGTTTTTTTCTACTCCTTGTCTGTCTGATGTCATAGAGAGGGCACGTCCCTAATACAGTCATCTCATTCATAGGCTGTATCCCAATTCAGGGTCTGCAGCCTTAAAGTACACAGCCTCAACGATCCTCAAGGGCCGCGTACTCAAAGACCGCTGAGGCCGGAAGTGCGAGGCTTGTGAAATGAGACGGTCTAGCCTCCGTTGCACTGCCCAGGTTGCCTAGCAACCATGATACTAACAGCTGGATACAGCATTGTTTGACAGAAATGAAGGAGAAAATCTTTTGTTCATTTGTTTGTTTGTTTCTACATGAGCTTTGATCATTCTCTGTAAGATTAAGCTCAGCTATTGAACGGCGTATATTTTAAAGTAAAGGCTTTAAAACCAAGTTAGTACAAACGTCACTAATGTCACATAACTTTGCCGACATGTGGCCAACAGTGATGTTTTAATGTTCTTCGTTATTAAACATTTGCACATAAATAAGTGACATAATATTCAGTACTTACTTAAAGTTTACCCTCGCCCGCCGTTTTTTTCGGCAAAATTATCCACACCCACCGCCGCGCTATGCATTCTGGGATATGTTGGGCCACGAAGTCTACACTGCCACAGCCTTAAAATTCAGGGAATTGAAGGACGCATTTCAGGGTCGCATTTCGAGCAGCCTTCGAATTGGGACAGCCTTCGGCGCGCCGCTGTGACGTAATCGGCCTTGAAATGGGTACTTTAAGGTTGCAGACCCTGGATTGGGATACAGCCACAGACTCCCCACCTACCAGCTCTTTAAACTTTCTCTCTTTGTGGAGCAGCCAACGAGACGAACGTTTGGGGAGGAGCTTAACCTGGGCACTGACATCAAGTATAAGGTAAAAAAGTATTATTTGTAACTGTGGATCACACAAAGCTGCTCTAGTACAGTCCAAGAATAAAATCTAGAGCTGGAAACAAGTTTCCAGAGACCACTCGATATCAAAGACAGCAGCTTATAGCAGTTGACATCAAACTGCATTCTGCGCATCAACAAATGATGTTCAATTCCTTCTAATAATCTCTCTTTATTGAAAAGAAATTAAGGAGCCATATAAAGCTGCATTCGTGCAATTTTCTGAGAAGGAGAAGTTTCTGACTTTAGTTGTTTATTTCTCGACCTCTTAGCTGTATTTGGTGACCCTATTGAGGGACCTGACCCCTATGTTGTGAAGCATTGTGTATAAACTAATATTGAACATTAACAGAATTAATACTGATGTATTAACAGCCTCATATAGTCACATAAATGCATTTGTTATAAATTCATGAAGCGTTTTACAATGAATGCTTGCAGAGCAGTATTTGCAAAGCGGGCAGTAATTGTATATAAAACACTCAAACTGCTTGCTGCACTTTAAATCGTAACCACTGTGACAGGGTAAAGGGTTTGTTCACATGGTTACTGTAATTTCCTGTTCACTCTGAAGGCATTTCTACTGAGAATCAATCACTTTGTCTGTGGAGGACGCCATTTATGAAAGAGTTGAATGCGGGAAATCAGAGAAAGGAAGTGTATTATTAAAGGAAGGAAGCAAAGGTGAATGTGGCAAAGCAAGGCCGGTTTAAAAAAAAAAGGAAGAAAGAAAAAAAGAAGCTGCTTTCAGCATTAAAGACATTGGGCGAGGCTACATCCTGTGGTGGTATCTTTGCACAGATCACCCTGACTCCATTTCCTTGAACTGTGTTTAGTACGTGTGTCCATTTCCTACACACTCTTCCCCAGAGATCTTTTTTTTTTTTTTTTACAGATTTTTCTTCTTCTGACAGAATTTCTGTTCCTGAAGAAAACTCAGAAAATCCCATCAGTGTGTAGAAATTATATTGTTACAGTCCCAGATGATCCCAGGGTCAGAGCTGGCCCACCAAAGTGTGAAGTCTCTGTGAAAACACCAAAACACACAACAAAGAGTCAGTGATAGAGAAACTGTTAAAAGTCTGTTATTTCAGTTTAAGAAGAAAATCAGTGAGTCATCTTTGTATCCAACACTTATCTCTGTTAACACTTATCTCTGAAATGCTCGTGCCGGACCTCTCAGCTTCATGTAGTCTTATTATAATCATCTAGACTTATACCAAAGTAACAAACATTGACATAGATGGTGGCCACATACTGAACAATATTAGCTTGAATAACAGCTGGTGTTGTCATGTTAATAATGCCAATCTGGAAACACAGATGTAGTCAGAAGTTTACATCCACTCATCCTGAGCATGAATGCCATTTAATTTGGGACTTTTAATGAGTTCTTTGAACTTTTCTTTTTCCACAGTGGAATGATTGTACAGGATACAACTTTAATTACTTTAAAAGTTTTGTTTTTTGGGTCAGAGGTATGTATTTGTACTTTTGTAGTTCATTAACAAGCTTCTGGCATAATTCTGGCTGGATATTTGACCACTCTTCTTGGTAGAATTGGTAAAGTTCACTTAAATTGATTGGTCCCCTGGCATGGACCCAGCTCTATGTGCAATCCACAAATTTTCAATAGGTTTGAGGCTTTGGGAAGGCCCTTCCACAAGCTTAATGTTAGCCTGCTTTATCGATTCCATAACCAGTTTTGGTTATTTGAGGTCATTGTCCTGTTGTATCCAAGTTTAAACTTCTAGCTGTTGATTTGAGGTAAAGTTGAAGAATTTGGAAGTAGTCCTCCTTCTTCATTATTCTAAGCATTTTGTGCAAAACAGTCCCAGTGCATGATGCTACTACCACCATGCCTGACAGGTGGTTACTGCTCTTAGGTTTGGAAGCCTCATCTTTACTCCTTTAAGCATACCTGTTGTCATTGTGGCCAAATAGCTCAAACTTCGTCTTGTCTGACCATAGAACTTTTCTCCAGAAGACACTTTGCTTGTATATGTGGGTAGCAGCAAGTATCATTCAAGAGTGAAGGTGTGGATTTTTTTTAAGGACAGGCATCTTCACTGATCAGCTCTGTAACTTTGGATAGTGATGTGGTGTGACTGTCCACAGTGATGTGGAGTTCCAGCGGTTTCCAGGTCGTGGCAGGCTTGAGAACTGGTAGTTCTTGGATTGTTCCTGAACAAGAAAAGGGTGACAGTTTGGATTTTTTGTCCAGACCTTGGTTAAGTTGTGACACATCTAAATAACGTGTACTTACATACAGTTGTTTGAACTGATGATCTTTGAATCTGCAGTTGTTTACAAATGTGTAAATCTACAGTTCTCCTTCTTAGATCTTCTGTGAATTCCTTGGACTTTCCCATTGTTCTGATCGCTCCAACTAGCGCTGTCAAGAAAATGCTTTTTTATGCTGCAAAGATAAACTACCAGTAGTAGTCAATCATGCTTACAAATGAGAAGTTAACAGGCCTTGGCCTTCTCAAGTTAAGATACATTCTAGAAACCCTTATAAAAAGATTTAAGTGAGTGCATATATAATTTAGCCTGTACATGTAATTTTGACCCTGTGTGGATTAGTGAACCTCTTGTTTTTTCAAAAGTCATTAAAGATGTATGCCATACAGTCATTCCACCCTGAAACAAGAACAGTTCAAAATAACAATTAGAAGCTTAAAATTACCATCCAATGCCCATGTTCAGTTTATGTAAACCTCTAACCACGGCTGTACCTTTATTTTCTTCACATAGTTCAGTCAACTGGAGCAAGGCTCTGACGTCTGCGGGTTCCTTGGACTGTTGCATCAGTTCTATCAATCTTACTTCGTTGGAATAAGCATCACTGACTGAAACACAGAAATGAGAGTTAGACCATCGAAGAGTTGCTGTGAGGTCAGGATCTGATCACTGTTGGTTTCTTACAAATGGACTCAGGCTGCAAAGCATTTAATATTTCCTCCAAGTCCAACACATGAGCTCTTGTTTTCTGCAATAAGTTGTCTTTGATTTGATCACGTATACTTATTGAAAACATTGACTGTAGAGGTATTGGTATAAAGATCTATCACCTCTCACATTTTAACTGGGCATTCTAAGCATCGCTGCAAACTGCCATATCAGGAGGTAATAACATTTTTAACTGAAAACACTTGCATTTTACTGCTGTGATGATCTGCCATATAAAAGGCCAAATGTCAGCCCGTCTGATTATGCATAGGCAGTGGAAGATCCACATTTTGATTTATAACAACCTTTCTGACAGCAACCGTAACGAGTCCTGTGGAAAGACGCCCACATAATCTGATCAGCCCAAAGCAATCTGAGTCTGCTGCATCCTGTGTGGGTGCTAAAAGGGTCATTCCGTAGCTTCATTTAGGATCTCCATCATCACTTTGGGCAGTTCAATCAAGCTTAAATCTGAAGATGCAGATGAGATCTTTCCAACCTGCTGCTTAGGGAATTTTTCCAGAACCCCACAGCATGAGAACTCTCTGGGTTTAAGAAATGTAGAAATGATCATTTTTTAAGGGTTCAACAGGTCACATTTACAAAAGAAAAAATGTAAATAATTAACCATAATAATGTAGAAATTCAATAGTGAAAATAAGTTCCTCCAGAAAACAGCACTTCCAGGATTACTCCGCAGGTTGATTGTCATAGATGCCTGAGAATGCTGGTGCCTCTAACTGGAAAAACAAGATTTTTTCTAACTCAACTTTTTGTTATTGATATTCTAAAAGCAATAATAACAGTAGTAAAAACTTAGTCAGTGTTGTGTCTACATAATATAACAGACAACTAACAAATGAGCAGTTTTATATTGTAGCTTTAGGCTCTTTGTTACAAGCAAACACAATTTCTTCCAATTTATTTAGTTGAAGCTAGAAAAAATGCAAAAGCTAACGCAGTTTGACAGATATGAAATAGCATTTTTTCACCAACAAGAAGATTCCTAAAGAGCTATTAGCTGACAATTTTGCATATCTATGCATGGTGTGCAGTGCGCCATTAAATATTTTTGAGGATGGTGGACAATTTGAGGACAAAAAAGAAGTAGCAGGCCTAAAAAAACTATCTACAGCAGTTGAACATTTGAGAAATGGGAAATAATCCAGCAAGGATGTGACACAGGACCTGAGAGATGCATCTGGCCTTTCAGTTGATCCATCTACTGTTCACTGAAGCCTCATCAGAAATTGTGTCAGTGGAAGGGTTGCTGTCAAGAAGTAAGTAAGGGAAACAGACATTAAAGGCTGGTGTATGCATTACACCAGTTTTTACTGAAATTCAGTAAAAACTGGTGTAATGAAGTGATGAATCCAAATTTGATACTTGTGGTTCAATCATCATCAGTGTACATGGAGGAGGTCAGGAGAGAGCTAAAACATGGTGGAGGCTCTGTCATAGTTTGGGGCTCTATTTAAACCAGTGTTGATGAAATTATGATCGGAGAAACGTACCATCAGATTTTAGCCCATCTTACAATACCATATGGAAAACACCTGATTGTCAAAGGCATCAATTTCTCAGGTGGACAATGATCCCAAACACACTACCAACACAGTAAAAGCATATCTGGATAGAAAAATACATTGTGGAAGACTGTTAGTCGTGGATTGGCCTCCCCAGAGCTCTGACCTCAACATTATTGAAGCAGTAGAGGATCATCTTAATAGAAAATTGAACAAAATGAAGAAACATCCAGAGAAGACCTTTGAATGTCCTTTAAGAAGCCTGGAGAATTGTTCCTGAGGACTGTTTAAGGAAATTATAAGAAAGCTGACTCAGAGAGTTCAGACTGTGCTGAAAGGTTGTCACACTAAATATCAACTTTCAAGCCCAGAATTATTTAAACTCTGTTTTCCCTGATATACTGCATTACTATGTATGTTTGCACATTTCAATAAATCATTGCACATATTTCCTCTTTTCAAGAGTTCAAAAGCTTTGCACAGTACTGTTTAATAGTACGTAAGTATGATATAATATATATATTAGATCTAGAAGCGGCACAGTGATGGACTGCATAGTTTCAATATGCAGAAGTAATACTGGTCCACATAGAAGAAAAACTCAATGATTAAAAGTGGGTCTTAAACTGACAGGTCATCATAAAAATGTAGTTTTATTTTTCTGAAATATTTTCTGTCGGGGTAGAAAAGAAGAAGTATCAGTGCGCTGATACTTCACCCAAATCTTTGGAAAAGCCACACAGCAAAAAGAATTATGCGGGGAACAGCACCCTCTGGAGGTTATAAGGCAGAACTACAATTTATATCTGGTATTTGGTCAAGTGGTGAGTTTAAATATTCCGTGTATTTATTATTTCATGTACGTATACATTTGTCTTTTCATAGTTTAGTGTCATTTTATATCTGTATTGTGTGTTTACTTTTGTTTTTCCATCAATTTGTGCTACTTTGTAATCTTTTAAAAATCTTTTTCCATTTTTGCACCATTTTACATCACTAATGGAAGACTACCACACTTTGTGGTTCTTTTGATCTTTTTTGCTAATATAGTGTTAGTTCGCATCATTTTCTGTCTCTTTATTTGCTTATCCGGTTGTTCAGTGATGACGCGACGAATCCTACTTCCGGGTCTAAAGCAGAGGCGGAGCCAGACATTTGAAACACCCGGGGCTTAGCCCAAAAGGGTAGTATGCATGTGGGATTTTTTTTCCCCTTGGGGGTGGGGGGGGGGATTTATGAGTGTAGCATCTCAACTGTCATACATGATGTTGTATAACGACGTGACTTTGCAGACTTTAATAAGGAAGCATTCTTCGGTATAGTACGAAACCCGCACAGCCGTTTCCTTGCTGGCTTGGCAGACAGACGAAAACTAGAGTAAAATAAAATTACCTCAAAACTATAGCACTAATATAAAGGTGATTTTATAAATTGATGCACATTCAGTTACCTTCTGTGGTATCTCTAAAAGGATCGCTCATTACAAACAAACAAACAAA
>NW_005187692.1:386921-402166 GCF_000239375.1 Pundamilia nyererei | reverse complement strand
GAGTTTAGACCCAGACACGGCTAGTGACGTCAGACTGAACAACCGGATTACATTAACTCATAAACTGTTGGCTGAAAGTAGAGGAATGTGTGACTCATGACTGTACCAGCTTCTAGTTTTGTACATCATCTTTATTTATGTATAGGTTTTACTTATTGCTATTGTTTAGTTTAATTGTAGCACATAAATTATGAATATTCAGTAGCTGTAAGTAAATAGGGGGGATGGGGGGACACCACTATTAATGAAAACTTTAAATACTTAGCTATTATTTGGTAATTTAAATAGTAAAGACTGTGTTACCTGTTTGGAAACAAAACAATGTTTTAAAACTGCTAGCTGCCATTTGAGTGATTAAAAGGTAAAAGTCACATGGGTGCTCATATTCATGTAAGGGTGACTGCCTCTGTCTCGTTAGTTGGAAGACTTCTGATCAGGGAACAAAATGTGTATTAAAACAGATCACTGGTACATAGAAAGTGGCATACAAAAAACCTCCAAAACAGCAACGTTTGCTCACACACAACAGAAGAATACTTTGTAGTTGGTGTTGCTTTAATCCCTGGAGATTTACACAACATGTGGGCGGAATTTACAGAGGAAAGTATGCGGGTAGAGTTTAAAGTCCACCAGAGGGGCCAGGTGCACCTGCAGACTCAAACTCTGTGCTTTCTGACCACTTTTTTTCTGAAAGCAATGAAAATCTGCTGGATTAAAGGCCTTTTTGTGTTTTCACATGTGCCCTTACTTCCGAGTTTTCGATGTCTGCAAGAATATTATGATGAAGTGGATCTCTTCCACTCATTTCCACATTAATCCTCCTCCTTTTTATTTCGGACTCCACTAGAGTAGCTAAAAAACATATTTATTATTGGTTACTCATTTATCTCAGCAGACGCCCATTTGGGAAGAATGCATTACACTGAGAGTTGCTATTTTATACACTGTAGGTTATCTAAACTACAGGAGAAGTGCAATGTTCTTCAAGACATTTCTGCTCTGTTGTTCTGCATTTTTGCCTTTGCTCCTGTGAATGTTACTCCTAAGCTATTACATTAGGGATATCTGCTGCCTTTGACTTCACAGAGACTTTCTAGCGCCTGATCTTTGGCTCACATACTCATGAATATTTTGAACCTTTGGCCATGTTTAATATAAATATCCACCGTTCTACGGCATTTAAGAAAATATGGAAGAACGTAAAGGAGGATGAAAGGCCTTACTCCCCTGGCAGCCCTTCAGTGTGCTGAAATCAGAGTATATGTTTGTAGATTATCTATTACCCTATCAGGAGTAAGTGTTCTTTCCTCCTGCATGTGCATTTACAATTTAATGCACAAACTTATAGTCTACGCCCACGTGTGACACCCCGTCTTAAACCCCGCCTCCTCTTCCTGGCTGCAGTCAACGGATCCAGTCGATGTCCATTAATTTAGGCCTTTACTAAAATTCACGAACAACAAGGAGAAGCGGTGGAAATAATCGTCAAGAATAAGAGAGAGAAACTTGTCTCCACAAAGCGAAAAAGTGGAACTTTGTCACACCCTGTTGGAACTAATTCAGGAGAAAATCGTCTCTTCGTGGTGTACGTCTCGAAGGTAACAGAGGACAGCGGTTATTTTTACATGTGGTACTTGAACGCAGCACGCTTCTATTAAACCAGTAGTTCCCAAACTTTTTGTGCTGGACCCCCCTTTGTTTTACAAGAAAAATATCCCCCTCCCCCCGCTCACACACGCACGCACGCACGCACAAACACATCCTCCAACCACACGCACCCGTATTTTTCTCCATTGCGGTTTATTTCACACCTCAAACATTTAGTAAACAATTAAGCAAATACAAGTAATCTGCAGGTAGTAAGAAAATAAACTACTAACTCTTTTACGCTGCGTCCGCACGTACACGGGTGATTTTGAAAACGCAGCTGTTTTGTCCACACGTAAACGGCGTTTGGAATCACCGAAAACTGAGATTTTTTAAAACTCCTTTTTTGGGTTTATGTGTGGACGAGGAATACAAAGTTCGTCACGCAACATTAAAGGTGTGTGCCTTTTTCTACGTCACGCTGTGCGCCACGTTATTGTTTACAGGAGATGAATTGCAGAATGATAGATAGTCAGATTAACAGTATTTTGTCTCTATCTTCAGGTTTTACACACGCAGTTACTGTCCCTCTATTTAGAAAGGCAGAGGCGTCACGGTGTAATTATTTTACATGTAGTTGTTTTTTTCCCTGTGTAATAATATTCAACATTGCTATCAATACATTTTTCAAAAAATGCCTCTCTGTGCAAAATGGGTTTAAAAACATAAACAGCTGTGGGATACTGTTTGTCTCTGATTTGAACCGAGGGAACAAATCGTGGCAGGATCAGCCTGATATTATTTGTATCCCACTGTAACTTTACTGTATAAAGAGCTAATATCTCCAAAATGTCAGGAGTGGTTATTTATTACAGCAAGTGTTTGTGTACTAAAAATCAAGAATGTGGGATACTGTTTGTCCGTGATTTGAAGAGCCCAGCGCTGCTCCCGACGCAGGGAAAACCAATTCTGCAGGCGAGACCTACTGGCACTTGTGCAGGTGAAGCCAAACGAAGATATGCTTCACCATATTTTCTAGTCTTTGGCTTAGAATGAAATTGGCTTGGGAACATATTCAGCTATGCTTCATCTCCTGCTTTGCGTTTGTGTAGGCGCCCCATGCTAGCAGTGTCCAAGCGTTGTTTTGTTTTTCCCTGTTCATGCCGCTCCCCGGGTGCGGGCCCCACACTTTGGGAAGGTCTGTATTAAACTGAGATTGGTTTTTAATATAATTAGGGGAGTTTACTTGGGTGGTGGCCCAACCGCTGACTTTTAGGGTGGAGTTGCACGCTGGGTCTTGGGGTCCTGGCTACATTCGGCTAAGCTAGCACGGACCTGCAGCCGAACTTTAACAGATAAAACGCTACCTTCAGTTAGGGTGAAAAGTTTATCGTGTTTCTACTTGTCAGACACAGAAATGAGCGCGCTGAGGTGTTTTAGCTTTAGCAGAGGGGCTCTGTGGTCTGTTAGTAGGCCTCACCCTCAGCAGTGTACTCCTACCAGCCGCAGGTGGATTTCTGCCTGACTGCTTTCTGTTTCCAGTGCAAGAAGGAAACAGCTCAGGCTTCCATCTGTAATTGAGACAACATGACTGTGTATTTCCTGTACGAAGTGTAGTTGGATGAGTTAAACACCTGGAGTCATCCAGCCAAAGCAATGGGTAGTGCTCAAGGGACCAGGGGCGGATCTAGAGAAATTTTCTTAGGGTGGCATGAGGTTGGCAAAGAAATCAAATGGGGTGGCAAAATCGAAGCCCTTTTTTTCCCCCCAAACACATGTGCAGGTTGTTACATATGGTTAAAATGATTCAAATGCAGTAAGTATACACATTTTTCATATAAATCTAGTCTACAACTTAATTACTGTCTGTAGCCCACATAATTAAACACTTTAGTTACATTAAACATGTGAGTTTTGATGCTATGTACTGTATAGCCTGTATGATAAATAAATATGTAGCCCAATAAGTATAAAATCCAGAAAGCTACACAACATTGAGTGGTTCATTTACAAACACACGTCTAAGTTTCACTGTTTTTTGTTAGAAAACAATCACATTGTTACATGTTAAATTACACAAAATGCCAGAAATCTGCACTGTCATGAACAAAAATTTAAACCTAATTTTTCACGATTGGTTGGATTAACCCTCTGAGGTCTGAAATACAACCGGCCATTTTTGACTCCTTTTGAGTTTACGTTTGTATTTCACCATCAGATTGTTTCATTTTATTTTTTTCCCCTTGCCTCGTTTGGTATCTTTTCAGCTCAACTGAATTTAGTTGTTTTTTTCACTGACATACTGCATTAGTACTACTATTACTATTAATAGTACTATTACTGATCTGAAATCACACAAAGAACTTAAAATCCTAGTTGTATTTTTTTACTGTAAAATAGAGAGTCAGCGTGGCTGCAGCTTGTTGCTATGTCAGCTTACATCAGTCATGTGATTTGGAGGTGCAGTGTCCACAGAGGGTTGATAACAGTCACCTTCCTTCCATTTCCAGAGTGTAACATCCAACCACCTGTGTAAAAAGCGAAATTCCCATGGTGTTAATGAACTTTGGCCATCAGTCCAGAACATGAACCATGAACATGAACTTTACCCTGTCTGTGTTACTCAGTTGTCACAGTTTCTCTCCACAGACTGTTCTCAGCCATGACCCAGGTCGTTCCTCCGATCCTCTCCGTCACCCCGAGTCGGGCTCTGGTTGATGAGAAGTTTAAAGTGTTGGTGGAGAATCTTCCTCCGGGATGTCCGGTAACCGTCCGCTCCCTCCATAACTCCGAGGACAAGCACGACTGGGAGGCTTACGGGCACTACGTCAGTGACCACAGTGGCGTCGTGTCAGGTGGGCTTCTTTGTTTTCCTTTTTTTTTTAAACTTACCAATACAAAAAAAAAAAAAAAACAAGTACCTGAAAAGAATAATAAAGTAAACCATTGAACAGATGCATAAGAAGCTGACGTTAAAAATTATATTTGTACATTCACACATAATTGCTATAATCAAAGTCATATTTAGTTTGCCGTTTATGAAGCAGGAAGCATTGAATCCATTCCAGCTCCTTTGGTGTAAATCAAAGTGACGACAGGTAATCTGGAGATGGATACCTGCAGCTCATTTAGGTTGCACAGGTAGTCCAGCTGAAGGCTTCCTGTGTCCCAGAGTCTGACATAATGCAACAGATGTACTCCAGTGGGATTTTTTTTTTCCTCTACATAATCTTTAAATTCAACCAAATACTTTTTGGTCTTACTTTTGGTATTACTATTACTTTTATTACATTTTTTTTTTTAATTTTTAACTAAAATCAGCGAGTGTTGTTGAAAAAGGTGTTTTACTTTTGATGTTTTTGTTGCACATGTTCTATTGAACTGTAAATGACATAATAAAATGTTATCTCACTTTTAATAAAGCAAATAAAGCGAAAAATAAATTGCTCCCCCCCCCCCTTGCAGTATCAGAAGACTTAAGTTACGGAGGCACATACACAGGAAAAGAGCCCATGGGTTTGCTGTGGAGCATGCGGCCCGTCCCGGGCAGCCGCCCAGGCCTCAGGTAACACATTTAATCTTCTAGTAAATCTCGTAGCATGGCTCTATAAATGACTTTTAATTACTGGATCAAAATTTGTACTCCAGGCTTTTTCCCCAGTGACATCATCGGTCTGCATTAAATCCCAAACAGCAAAGGTAGTCTGGACATACTTCTGTCCAGATGTGTTACATATCTAGATAGAAATTTGACGACTAATCTGCCAATTTTTCTCTGATTAATCGATTAGTCAACAATTATTTCAATAACTCTTATCACCTTTTCTTGTGGGCAAACCTCCTGTTCTAGGCTCCAGTACCTCACCTGCTTAAGACTGCCCATTTGTGAATATCACCCTGTTGTCTCATCCCACAGCAAATTAAAACAATCACTCATATGAATTTGAAAATAATCAAACGTATTTTTAACATTATTCAACAGGACTCTCAGATTAAAAACGAAATAAATACAAATGTTAGGTAATAAAGATTAAAGTGCTAGAAGTATTTAAAAAATAAAAATGCTAAATGGAACCTAAATGGGTTCTGCACATAAGTTCAGTTAAAGCTTCAAATTCAATAAAAAAGATTTTATTTTCCGGTCCAAAATAAAAAGTTTCCAGATAATTCAGTTCATGAATTCACGATTGCAGTATATGCTCTGGAGTGACGCTTGCTTTTGAGATGATGTTCCCAGCTGCTGATAACCATGCTGAAGATGCTCTCGGTAATGACTTCAGTTATTTGAGACATGCAAGAGCCTATGAGCTATAAGACAGTGTAGTTACTCCTGTTTAATGGTTTACTATCACATTTCACTCATTAGCTAACAAAACTGAACTGTTTTGCTGCTTGCACTTCGCTCTTTGTTAGTATTGAGTGCAGTCTTGGCAGATGATATAGGCAATACTTCCCCCATAGCTTCCTGGAGTGTATTGCAGTTACAAAAACACATTTACCCGATTTGAAAATATAACGCATCAACAAATTTTTATAGTCGACATAATCTATTATCGCAACTAATCGTCGCAGTCGTAGTGTGTTATCTGGCTTCATCGATGGATAAAGTTGTGTGTCATCTGCATAGCAGGAAAAATGCATGCTACGCCTTCTAATGATACTGCCTAAAGGAAGCATTTAGAGTGTAAATCTAATCAATGTGAAAACAGTCCCCACTTCTGGCAATCCAGTTATTGTGGCGTGAGTGAACTTATCAAAAGTTCCATGGCGATCTGCTGCACCTCCCCTGTCTCTGTGGCTGCCGTGCTGTCAGAAAATGACTAATTGCTGATGCAATACCGCTTGACAGTCCATTGATTTAGCATTGTGGCCTCACTCAATCCATTCGACAGCAAGTCAGCTACTTTGTTTGTTTTGTTATCTTGTTCTTAAGTGATGACGTATGAACCCTGCTTCCAGGTCCAAATTACTCTGCGTTTATTAAGGCTGTAGTGTTTTTAACATGTTTTAATGTTTTGTATCTTCTTCTATTTAATCTGAACAAGCCCCTAAAAAAAGTCAGTGATCACTTTCAGCCTCTCAGTTTTTGTTACCACTGTTCATTTTAAAGCTCAGTTTTTAAAGCCTTACGATGTAACCACAGCCCAGCCTATGCAGCAGTATATTAATGACTAACCTCGTATTGTGGATGGATTATTACTACAAACAAAAAAATCAATGGGAAGGGACATCTGAAGATGTCCATGTAGTAAGGTCTAAGATATGATGGGGCCTGATCATTCAGGACTTAATATATGAAGCGAAGGATTTTAAACAACTCTAAATGTCACAGGAACAAGAAGCTAATACAGTTAAATCTTCAGGGATCCTTGGTAGTTCTTATAAATGACGAGTCTTCCTCACACACAGAGTTCCAGAGCAGGTGGCTCTCTCCATAGCAATCACAATAATGCCATGCTTTGTGATAGTATTGCCTAAGGGAAGCAAGTATTATGTAAATAATCTAAGGAGCTTGAAATGAAAAGAGCACAGTCCAGAGATGGCAAATTATTATCCGTTGTATCTTCCCTAGGGTTTAATACCCGGGACTCACCACCATTTGATCTTAGAACTGAAGAAGCTTCATGGATGAGAGGTGAAACATCTTCAGCACACCTAAAGAAGTTCAGCTGCTTGTCTTCCCAAACTCCTTAGATTACCATGATCTGGATGACAGAGAACATACACAGACCTCTAAAGTAAATAGTATTGGTCCTACTACAGAACCCTGTTGAACTCCATAACTAACTTTTTGTTTAATCTGTCAGGTAACTCATGTCATTATTGGCCAGGTTAAGGAAGATGAATGTGTGCACACCCATGCTGGTCACCATCTCGGTCCACAGTGGACACGAGGGCTTCAGGGACCAAGCCCCTCTGGCCTCAGTCCTCACAGAGAGATGGTACATGGCCCCTGGCATCCAGAGGATCACTATTAATGAGCAAGGAGTGCAAGGGACTCTGTTTATACCTCCAGGTACACCTACAGCACCTGTAATGACACTTTCATTCTCTTAAATACGTATTTTGTTGATTTTATTTTTTCAGAGTGGCTGGGGTTTTTCTTTCGTAATGGTGAAATGTAAATTTAAAAAATCCGTTCTGCTTTTCCTTAAAATATATTCTCATATTAAACATGGCTAAAGGTAAAAAAAATAAAAAAAATAAAAATCAGCCTGTGTACAAGTAACATGTAAAAAAAAAAGCAAAAGCTCAGGCTTCAAGCTTCAAGCTGATCTAAATGCTGTGGCATTGAAACATGCGGGCAGGGCTTGTGTGCCTGGTGTGACCATATTAGTGAATTCCTCTCTTTCTGACAATATACAGATCCAAGAGTAGGAAAAAAATCCACCTGATGTCTGAGTTTTTAGCTCACAAGGATGACTTGAACCAAAGTAATTTTGTCCTGTTTGTCTGACTTCAGGTCCTGGACCGTTTCCTGGGCTGCTGGATATGTGGGGAGGTGGTGGAGGGCTGCTGGAGTATCGTGCTGCCTTGCTCGCGTCTCACGGTTATGTTTCTTTGGCGCTGGATTACCTCGGATTTGACCAGGAGTCTGAAAATTTGGAATTGAAATACTTTGAGGTTTGTGTGACAGATCACCATCCAAAATTATGAATTAAGGCGTTCCAATCACTTTCATGGCCACAGGTGTATAAAATCAACCAGCTAGGCATGCACACTGCTTAATTAATAAAAAAAAAAATGGGTTGCTCTTAGGATCTCAGTGAATTCCAGCATGGTACCATTATAGGATATCACAAGTCCAGTTGTGAAATTTCCTTGCTACTTAAATATTTCACACTCAACAACCGCAACTTAGCCATAAAGTGGCAGGCCTCATGAAATCACAGAGTGGGGTCAGCAGATGCTGTGGCACCAAGGTTGCCAACTTTCTGCAGAGAGGGGATGGCCCTTTCTTGATCCTACGTGACTGTGCACCAGTGCACAAAGTAAGGTCCATAAAGACATAGAAGAACTGGACTGGCCTGCACAGAGTCCTGGCCTCAACCTGAAAGAACACCCCTGGAATGAATCGGAGCGAAAACTGTGAGCCAAGCCTTCTTGTCCAACATCAGTGTTTGACCTCACAAATGTGCTTCTGAAAGAGTGGTCAGAAAATTCCCATTGTCCCCTCTGACCATTAGACTTTTCTCCAGAAGGCATTTGTCTTGTCCATGTGGGCAGCTGCAAATTTCATTTGTTGGACTTGGACCCATTCTTTCCAGTATTGGTCAATTCAGTGAGTGCTGTCAAACAAATCCGTTTTAGGCTGCAAAGATAAACTATCAGTTGTAGTTAATCATGATAACTTACGAGAAGTTAAAAGGTCTTGACTTTGTCAAGTTAAAGGACACTCGAGAACTTTCAGGTCCACTTAAAAAGATTGAAGTGAGTGTATGTATGTATAGAAAACCCAAAATAAATTCAAACTTGTGCACCCATTTCTTATTGTTTAAAGTCACGCATGTTGTACAATGATTCAACTCTGGCAAAAGAACAGTTCAAAGAATTCATTAAAACCCCAAAATTACTCTGACATTCATGTCCATGATGAGTGTTTGTAAACTCCTCATTACATCTGTACTTATTATTTAATATTCTAATATTCTGATCTCTTCAGACGGCGTTTAATATTATTAAGGACCATCCTCAAGTGATGTCAGACAGAGTTGGAATTTTTGGTCTTTCTCTCGGTTCACTTGTTGCTGTCACCTTGGCAGCCTACAGCACCATTATCAAGGTCAGAGTGCGAGGGAAATGACTTAAATTTCCTCTTCTTTTACCTTTAAAGTAGACCTTAACCCACTGACCTCTTTCTTACTCCAACTGAGGTATAAATCAAATTTTGTAATTTGTCATTTCATTCCAGCCTTGTTGTATTGTTTGTATCAGCTCCAACCACTATTATCCAGCACAGGGGAGCACAATCGCATCCAGGTTTGAAGGAGTAACCAGGTGGGTCCGTGTTTGTTGGTCCATTAAATTATTATTGCTGTTTCGTAATTACTAATATGTTATGACAGGCAGCTTTACAAGGCGCGTGTGAATGAGGACAACCAAGTGATCTGGAAAGATGTTGGTCTGGAGTTCATCACTGACCCCTCAAACATTGCCGAAGTGAGTGCTGGAATATACTGCAAACACCTGCATGTTAAATACCAATACAAGTCAGTGCTGGACCTGTTTTATTATTTGTAACATTGTTGTAAAGGTGTTTTTTGTTGACAGGTAGGCAGAATTAACTGCCCGACATTGCTGGTTAACGGCTGTGATGATCAGAACTGGCCCACAGTGGAGACGGCGGAGGATGTGAGGTCACACACACTCACACAAATGCTGTTTATGAGAGTGATGGATGTCAAGAATACTGGAAAGTTGGCAGTTCTTGTTTGAGTATTGTGAACATTGAACAAATATGAATGTGAACATTAACATACAGTTAATTTAAGGTTGACCTCTGACCCTCAGGTAGCCAGGTTGATGCGTGAAGCTGGAAAGGAACACCTGTTGAGCAGATTAGCATATCCGGACACCGGACACCTGATTGAGCCACCGTTCTCACCTCATTTTAGGGCTACGACCTTTGTCATACACAGCAGTAAAGAAAAAGGTCAGATTCCCACACCTGTACAAAGGCTTTGGCCTCACATCCTGTTTCTTACCTTCTTACAGATTCTGGTCATAATAACAAAACTTCATCAAGTACTATAATACACTGCTCAAAAAAGAGAGTATAGCATCAAGTCAAACTTTTGGGATATTGACCTGATCAGTTAAGTGGTAATTAAAGGCTAAATGAAGAACAGGTGTACTAGACAAGCAACAATGAGACAAACAGGAATGGCTTTACAGGTGGAGACCACGGGTATTTTATGCTCCTACATAGTGACACCAGTTACAGGGATGTTTAATCACTCTGACCTTTTGTCTTTTTAACTTTTTTTTCAGTAAAACAGCTGCAGCTTTATAGCCTTTGTACTTTGTCATCAGTTAACTTTGGAGTTGGTACAAAAACCTCCAAGATTAAATAAGTGTATTCAGCATTAAGAGGGAACATATAGGGTATCACTGGGTGGTGTTGAGGTCTGAATCTGAGGGCAGCTCCTGTAATCACAAAGAGAAAAGCATCATCTCAAACTATCAAAGTTTATCCCTCAAATCTAAAATAATGAATAAATCTTGCCAGTCCTCACACACTGATCTGAAGTTCTGCTCTTAGGGTTTTGTTTTTTTTACTTACGTCTGACAGCTGACATGGGAACTGTTCAACATAGGCAATAATTTATATGTTATCTAGTATAATATTAACCTTTGAGTGGATGGTGCTTTTTAAACAGAGGTCTGCAAAGATACCTGGGACTCTCCACTCTCTGATCTTAGAACTGAAGAAGCTTCTAGGGTGAGAGGTGAAGCGTCTTCAAGAAACTTAAAGAAATCCGCTTTTCTTTCCAAACTTCTTAGAGTACAATGACCTGGATGAATGAGAACCTTCACAGACAAATCGACCTCGTTTCCTCAGCGCAAATCTTGTGGAGCTTGTGTTTATCCTCAGAGCGACTGATGTCATTTAAAATTGATAAACGAGATTTAAAACGAGGGAGTAATGGACACCAAGCAGCATCGAAACAGGCTGTAAGCTGAAAGAGCCAGGCTGTAATAATCTGTTTCTAATGCTCTATTTTTCAAAGTAAGACGTGTGGCTTAGGTTGTTTAGAGGACTTTGTGCTGGGCATTGTCTTAAAATGGAGATAAAGAAAAATGTATTTTTATTTGCTGAGGTGGCTGTAGTGGAATCACCAATTTCTAAACTGCTAAAAACAAGTCTTTGTCTCCTAATGACATTCGGGGCATCCTGAAAAAATTTATTATATCAACGTAGAACAAAACATTACAAATAAATTTACTCGAGCCTATACTCCATAACACCCGATTGATTATTTAATGATCTCCTCTGTGTTTGTCACAATCTTCACTGACTGCCTTTGACTGTCACTACAGTCACACCACTCGTCACATCGTGAGGGGAGGATATTTGGTCATTTGAGCAGATCGGTTGCAGGACTATATTACTGAGGTACACGGGTACCAGTCCATGTGCGTCATTAACTCTGTATTGAATGCAAAAAGCCCAAGTGCTCATTAAAACAAAACGTGTGCCAATAAAGTACTCTGTCCATTGATCCCTCCTTTTAAATATGTTAAATCGCATCAGTCAGGGTAAACGCAAACTCCAACAGATTTGTGCTGAGGAAATGAGGCATACTTGCTTATTTTGTGCTGAATATTGTGAAACTGATTATCACCAGGTAATGTGGGCGGATTCCTGATTTTATGTTACAAAAACACAGATCTTTTTTTTCCCCTTTTTTAAAAAAAACAAACCAAAACAATAATTTCATTGTTGTATGAATGTAATTTTGATAGATATATGCATTTGCACAAGATGGAGACCTTTTTATTCCAGCATCTTTAATAAATCAAACCATATGACACACTGTCAGACAGATGACCATTCAGTGAAAATAACGAATCAACACGTGAGGCATCATTCTGAACACGGAGAGTAGAATACGTAAACAAATCTAATCGGTTAAGGTAAAAGCCTGAGCACTGACTACTCATCTTAGCTAGCTAGCTAATGACATTAATTACTGATTCGCTTACAAACACACATTTAACTTAAGAAAAAAGTGCAACGGTACTGCTGGTCCTTCCTTCGATAAGTCCAGTTTGCTGCAGAAAACGTCAGGCTGACAATGGACCGTTCTTTATTTGTAGTTTGACGTGTGTGTGTGTGTGTGTGTGTGTGTGTGTGTGTGTGTGTGTGTGTGTGTGTGTGTGTGTGTGTGTGTTGCAGTGCTATTACTGTGGGGAGGAAAGACCAAACCTCACTCTGATGCTCAGGAGGACTCCTGGAGGAAGATTTTGAGCTTTCTGCAGTTTCACCTGTACTGTGGCCCATGTCTCAAAGCAAAGATATGAAAAGGTGCATGATGCTGCTCAAAAAATAAATACATCATGTGCCTTTTTCAACCATCCATGAATTCAAATTTTTATGGTGGGACATCAACCAAACTGTTTTTCTTGATTTGTATCTAAAAAATAATTTAGCCCATTTGAGGCCCCTTTGTTAAAGGCCCACTTTCCTCTGATTGGCTACCTTCTGGAAGCCAGCTGAGGGGTAGCACCCATAAATTTGTTAGACAATGTATGTTACAGATTTTTACAGATATCTATAATTTTCCCTGTTAACTAAAAATAGCTCACTTGCTTCCCAATAGAAAACCTGTTTGGTTAGATTTATAAAAAATTATGATGTTTTTGGGTTAAATTGTTATGGCTGAGTTTTGGTTTCCCTGTTGCCACGGCAATGCAATTCAAATCATGCTCTAATATGTTACAATAGCATCACTGATGCCCAGATTTGACATATTTGACAACATAGGAAAACGCGACAAAAGTTAGAATATATTTTTAATTTGGATTTGTTAGAATTCCATGGATTAGACATTTTATAATTCAAGTGGCAAATAACAACGAGTCTCATCTGTGTTTTGTTCTGTAAGATCAACAACCTACAGTGTATTGCTGATTGTCATTTATGCTTAGAGTTTTTTAATTAGTTTTAGATTGGTAGAGGTTTGATCCTTAACTCATTCACTGCCATTGACGTCTATAGCCGTCAATGGCAGTGAATGAGTCAATGGGTTTAACTCATTCACTGCCAGCCATTGGCAGTGAATGAGTTAATAGTCTGCAAACTTTGTGTGCATTCCAGAGCACTCTGGGAGCATGGGAGAGGTCGTACCTTGTCTTATTGTTTTATGGTAGGATAAACGTAGCTATATCTGTTTTAGGCTAAGTGCCTTTTGTTTAGATGAACTGCTGGACTTCCAGACCAGCAGGTTTAGGGAAGTCATTTATGGGGTCACACTCTGACCCCGCGCGCACACACACACACACACACAGGCAAGGTACTCTTTGTTTGTATGTAGACGTCATATGTTAATGAACCTATGTATATTCATGTGACCCCAATAAAAGCAGTGTTATGGGGGAGCGGACGAGAGCGACTGGGGTCAAGCGAAGGAACGGTGCTTGTCGTGGTTCTCTCCCTCATGCATGAGTAACACGAAGAACTTTGCCTACTTGGTGTTTAATGCTTTTGCTGTGTAGTTGAATTGTCCTCAACGTTCCAGCGAATAGGTTTATGCTACAAACCCATCATACAGTATTAGAGAGAAAACCCCAGCTATCAAACTATCCTGTGTGAGCAAGCACTGGGCGACAGTGAGGAGGAAAAACTCCCTGTTGACAGTAATCCAGATGGTGGATGTGCTTATTGACATATTATGTACTGTCTTCCTCAGTAGATTCAATTCAATTTTATTTATATAGCGCCAAATCACAACAAAAGTCGCCTCAAGGCGCTTAGTCGCAATTAACAGCAACATTTAGATGCTGTTAAATGTTTTGGTTGTTATTATGCATTAAACAGTGTTTGTTGATCTTGAAGCTTCATTCACTCAGAGGTGTTTTTTATTTTTAATACAGGCCTCAATGTCTCTTTGTGTATACTTATATACTTAAATAACACCAAAAAAAACAACAACCTGGGGGCTGGCTTGGCCCTCGATCTTGACACCAGGAACTGACTTCCAGTGAAAGCTTTCGCTAATGTCATGTTCCTTGATATACAAATGCCAAGTAACTCATTAGCCTCTCAGAATACTGAGAAATGTTAATTCAACACCAGTGAAATTACATTTATTTTTATAAAATGTGATTACAGTTTAAATATGGAGGGCCCGGAGTGTCAAAATGAATTAATTAAATACGCCATTAAATAATTGTTTCATTAATTAATTAAAATTATATTTAAATGAATATTTCAATGATTAAATGCCCATTCATTTTATTTAAAACATTTAATAAATTATTTATTCAAATTTAATGTAATTAATGACACAATTCATTACGTATTTAATAAATAACACATTGATTATTTATTTTACATTTTTATTAATTATTGAAACATTTAATTGTTTAATGATGTATTTATTTATCATTCTGCACTTCTGACCCTGCCGCTGTGTTCTTGAATTTATTTTATCTGTCAGCCTCACTCGTCAAAGTCTAGATAATCAATTGCTATGACCTCGTGGTAGTGTGGACTTGGGGCAGCCAGGTATCCCAGAATGCATTTCAAAACACAAGCAGCACTGGTGGTGGTGTCTAAAATGTAAGTTTTATTAGGGCAGGTTGTCAACATAGAACATGTTTGTAGTGCTCTGATGTTTTCAGTCGCTAGCTTTGCTAACAGTCAGCTGACAGAGTGTACCAAGCTCACAGCCCCGGGACGTTTCACGGTACTCAAGTATGCAAGTCTGTACCTGTGTTTTCACTAGTCTGTACTTCTGAACTTCAAACGGGAGTCCAGACTTCCCGAGAAAGCAGCCCAATCATTCTACAATTGGAAGGCAGTGTACTTGATGACATCACAACTCCAGAGTTTTTACTGCCATTCCCCCTTAATTTAACTGTGATTAATATTTTCAGTTGGCAAAATTTGCTTTTATATGTTATCTGTTTATAATGTCTAATAAATGGTAAAT